>NC_022024.1:36005034-36009968 GCF_000317375.1 Microtus ochrogaster
TAGATAGATAGATCCGGATTAAACTAGATCTTCCCACCTCAAATTAAGCAGAAATCCCTCACACTTGTGCCTTCCATTTTTGGGTTTTAGTTAATTCCACATATATTCGAGTTGACCACCAAGAATAGCCATGCCAGAAAGAATGAAAAGAAGAAAAGGAAGAGGAAGAAGAAGGGGGAGAGCCTAGGGGGTGGTTTGGGTTATGTGAACAGCCTTGGAGTGTAGAAGACAGTGGGACCCTAGGCCTTCTTCCTCCCTTTGCTCCTGGCCACAAAGTGGGCTTTTTTGCCTCACTACCTGCTCTTGCATGGTGAGCCCCATCACCATGGGTTCACAAGCAAAAGGGTCACTGGTCATGAACTGGAACCTCGGGAAGTATGGGCTGGCTCAGCAGATAAGACCAGAGTTCAAATCCTTAGCACTGATGTAAAGAGCCAGGGCTAGGTCTGGCTGTGCCTATAATTGCAGCATTGTCGAGGGTAGAGACAGGAGGATCACCGGAGCTTACCGGCTACCAGTCCAGCTCCAGGTTCAGCGAGAGACCCTGTGTCAAAAGAACAAACCTGGCGGTGGTGATGCACGCCTTTAATCCCAGCACTCAGGAGGCAGAGACAGGCAGATGTCTGTGAGTTCGAGGCCAACCTGGTCTACCGAGCTAGTTCCATGATAGGCTCCAAAGCTTCAGAGAAACTTTGTCTTGAAAAGCAAACAAACAAAAAACCCAAAACAAACAAACAAAAAGAATAAGGTGGAAAAATGACAAAGCTAGATACTGGACATCCTCCACTGGCCTCTGCACACATGTGTGGACATGCATACCTGTGCACACACTTGTGAGCACACCACACACATACATTACATTATGTATATGTATACATTACATATACAAACTTCTCCTCCTTTCTTCCTCTTCCACATCTCTTGTTACCCAGACTGTCCTCGGACTTGACACATTGACAAGATGACCTTGAACTTCTGAGCCTCCTGCCTTTACTTCCTCAGAGCTGGGATTAGAGACGTTTGTATCTCGGTGTTCAGTTGTTTGCAGTGTATGGGATCGAGTCCAGGCTGAACATGTTAACCATCACTACATCCCTAGACCTTTTTTAAAGCATGGAGAACAGTTGCCTTGTGCACACCACAAACTCTAATTTGGACAGGAACAAGTCACCCTTTCATCTCTCCCTTTTCCAAACCGTCCTGGAAGTTCCGGTGATATTTATAGACTCAGACACTAACATGTCTTCACGATGATCAAGTTGAGGACACCCTGGCTTTTGTCACTTTGGCTTCCTTTAAAACCAAGCTCTGGGGGGTTGGAGAGATGGCTCAGCGATTAAGAGAACTGGCTGTTCTTCCAGGGGTTCTGAGTTCAGTTCCCAGCAACCACAGGGTGGCTCACAGCCATCTAGAGTGGGATCTGATGCCCTCTTCTGGAGTGCAGGTGTACATGCAGACAGAACACTCATACGTGAAGCTGGAGCCAGGAGCAGTGCCCTTGCACCCACGGTTCCAAGTATTCAGGAAAAGGAGTCCAGAAGCCCCAGGCTGGTCTGAGCCACACGGTGAGACCTCATTTCAAATGATGATGATGAAGATGATGTGGTGGTGATAAGCGGGAACAATGCCCTTGCGTGATTCGTAGCATTGATAACGTCTATAAAACAGCCAATACAGAGAAAGGATAAATGCAAAATATACTTTGATTTGTAACCTCCATCTCCGTAGTCTCCCCCCCCCTCAGTGCTTTCTTAGAGCCAAGGAACTCTCCAGAACATGCTAATACTCGGGTATCGAAGAGGCACCCCCTTGGTGAGATTCATGTTCTGGTCTGTTTTGGAAAAGTGTGGTTTTTGAGCTGCAGCTCAGGACACCAGGAGGTATGGGTGTGGTGGGTCATCCCTGATAGAGGTGACTCATCACTTCCAGGCCAAAGAATTCTGCTTCGTGGTGGCAGCTTCTCCTAGCAGGCAGCATTGTCCTTGTTGCCCCCACAGAGCCACCATTCAGGCTCCGTGCCCAGCTCTGCCAAGCTCCCAGAGAGCACTGGATCCCCTTCAATGCCAACCGTGTGAAAAGAGGCTACTTTACATCTGGTACAAAGCGTCGACCGGTCTCATTCACGGTGCCCGGAACATACCAAGCTCCGGACGTAGGGCTGCAAAGCACTTAAGCACAAAGTCTTTTTTCCTGCCCCTGGCTGGCTGGTTCTCACACACCGAGACCAACACACAGCGGCCTGTGTTTCTCTCCCCGTGTCTCCCCAGATGTCAGCTCGTGCCGTTCCGGGGGAACGGCTTGAGAAAAGCCCTATTCTCTTCCGTTCCGTTCCGTTCCATTCCGTTCCGTTCCGTTCCGTTCCGTTCCGTTCCGTTCCGGGGGAACGGCTTGAGAAAAGCCCTATTCTCTTCTCTCCTCACCTGCCAAAAACGCTCTGTTCTGCAGGTGCCTGGCGGAGGCCTGGAGAGGCCGGGCGGCATCTGCCATTCAGAGCATTTGAGAAGCGGCTTCCTAAGAGCCACGTCCCAAGCTTGGCAGTTCTGTTGCAGGGTCTTGTTCTTTTTAGTCACATCTGCCTGCCCGGGTCTCAAGTCTCATGTCCCACCCCACAGCGTTTTCATATAGATGCAGGTGATCCTGGAACCAAAACCTCCCTTGGGGTTCACGGATCTTCTCACGAAGTCCCATGAGAGGCATTGTGCCTTAGACAGTCACAGAAAGAGCAAAGCCAATTAGGAAGTTCCCACCCAATGTGCTCCTAGTATGTATGGAGAGACTCTGGTGGGGCTGGGGGTGGGATGTCTCAGGGAGGAACATCTGGACTCAAACGGGGCAGGGACCTGGAGGCAGGAGCTGATACAGAGGCCATGGAGAGGTGCTACTTACCGGCTTGCTCACATGGCTTGTTTAGAAACCTGTACTGCCAGCCCAGAGATGGCACCACCCACCACGAGCTGGGCCCTCCCCCACCAATCACTTATCGAGAAGATGCCTTACAGCTGGATCTCATGGAGGCGTTTCCTCAACTGGGGTCCTTGCCTCTCTGATGACTCCAGCTTGTGTCAAGTTGACATATAACCAGACAGCACATCCTTGCAGGGAGAAGTATGTGACCAGAGGCAGGTTTTGAGGCTGCTAAGGACTCCTGTGATTTGGAGTTTGCTCTCTCTGATTCCTGTTTGTAGTCTAAGACTGTGCTCTTGATTTGCTGCTCCACCCACCTGCCAGCTGCTCCCTCTGACTCGCCATCACGGATGCTAACCCTCTGCAACCGTAAGCCCCAAATAAACTTTTTCTATAAGTCACATTGGTCATGGTGTGCTATCACAGTAATTAAAAAGTAATTGAGACAGCTTTCTGTTCTCTCGTTCTTTCCTTTTATGGTGTGTGTGTGTGTGTGTGTGTGTGTGTGAATCTCACGATGCACCCTAGGCTGGCCTCATCTCTCAATCCTCCTGGCCCTTGGGTGCTGGGATTACAGGCATACGGCACCTTTCCCAGCATTAAAGTATGCTTTCTGGGGTTCTGAGTCTTTTTTTTTTCCTGCCACAGAATTTTCCTGCTTTATATAAATCCTAAGAATGACAACGCTGACCACAGGGTGCCTTTGACTTGTTTGCCTAAGTAACTCCAGATTATTCTCTAGAATTGCTGCACCGGCCGCCACAGCACCAGCTCTGCTTAGAGGATCCACTGAGCCCACAGTTCAGGCTACAAGGGCTGATCCTGCTTTCTGGCTCCCCCAGATTCCCAGTAGGGAAGTCATAGCTCATGGCTGCCAGTTGGCAGTTTTAGCCTTTCCTTTTCCTCCTCATTTGCCTGTTAGTCCCAGAGAGCTCTGAGGGCTTCCATGGACCTAGCATCCGAGCCACCTTCCTCTAGGGTTCTCTGGAAGCAAGAAGTGTGCACTACTAGCCAGGTTCACCGTGTCAGTGGGTGGTAGAAAGAGTCCACGATGGCGCAGCCTGCAGTTTAGGTTCTCCTTGCCCTTCCTCCAGCTTCCTGTTTTCCAGGATGTTCAAAGCCATCCTCACCTTCAGGGCTTGGACTCCTGAGTTTGCCTCTGCTTGTGCTCCTCTCCCTTGGGTTTCTGTGCAACGTCGTCTCGTCAGTGGCATCCTCTCTGACCTCCGTCTCTAAGGCATCATTCTGAGGAGCTTCCCCTCTTCAGCTTTCTTCTGAATACTTTCTGTTAGCATCCAGGATCCCAGCATCCCCCCAACTACTGTTACGTGCTTACTGGTTTCCCTGTTAAATATCTCTTTCCACGGTGCTTCAGAAGGGCAATCTGTTGACAGCTAGATTCCGAGTGCTTCAAAGGCTGCCGGGCACATAGCAGTTGTTCAATAATCATTCATTAGATTAAACACATTTGAACATTCATCAGTTTCCTAAGGAACGATTTTAGATTCTTAAAGTGTGTGGGGTAATAACAGGGAGAGGCATTGTATACTGCGCTCAGAAAACAACCACAGAAAGTTCTCCTCCATTAAAACTGTGTCTTGGGGGCTGCTGGCTACGATAGCACAAGCCTTTAATCCCAGCACTTGGATCTCTGTGAGTTCAAGGCCACTCTGGTCTACGTAGTAGTGAGTTCCAGTACAACTAAGGCTATGTAGAAAGACCCTGTTTCAAAAACAAAACAAAAACACAACACAACAAAACCAAAAAAAAAAAAAAACCCCAACCCAAAACAACAACAATAAAATCTTCTAGGGCTGAAGAGATAGCTCAATGCTTAAGAGTTCCCACTGCTCTTGAGAACCAGAGTTTGGTTTCCAGCAGCCACATTGAGTAACAACTTCACAACCTCTGTAAGGTGATCAGACACCCTCTTCTAGTCACCTAGAGCGCCTGTACCCGCGTAGACACACCCACACATAGACAAACGAGAACACCTGCATCCGTGTGCACACACCCACACATAGACAAAC
>NC_022024.1:36010477-36017906 GCF_000317375.1 Microtus ochrogaster
CATCTGTGTGCACACACCCACACACAGATACACGAGAGCACCTGCATCCATGAGCACACCCACACACAGGTACACGGAGGCACCTGCACACATATCCACACACAGATACCCAAGATACACACAGTTAAAAATAAATAAATCCTTAAAAATTATTATTTCTGAGCTGAGTGTGGTAGTTTATGCCCGTGATCCCGATACCTGGGAGGCTGAGGCAGGAGCATCACCGTGATCTCAATGCCAACATGGGCTGTACAGTGTGTTCCCGATCAGCCTGGACTGTGCAGTGAGACCCTGCCTCAAATATACAACAAAACGGCTCATTTACAAGAACCCATTTCATTACAACTGCCTTGTCTATCCTGTGTGGCTTGCTGTCTTTAGGCATAAATGCTAATTATTTTCTTATTTACAAAGATCTTTCTGTAAAAAAGCAGTCGGTTGTAGGCTTACAATTTCAGCCTGCAGGAATGGCAGGCAGTTTGGCTAGTACCTAGTCACAGCTGTATAAGCACTTTCTATAAAACCTAGCTCCACTTGCTTCTTTAAAACTTCAGGGTGGGGGGAATACGTTGTTAGGAAACACTGGGTCTAGAATTCAGCAGTTTCTTTAAAAAAAAAAAATCGGCCGGATTGCCAGTTGTATAGGCAGTGTCCTTTGTTTAAAAAGAAAAAAAAAAAAAGAAGTTTTAACTCCACAGTGGAAAAACTAACATTGTCACTAGGATATGACAAAACCATGGAGAAAAACCTGAGACCGCGGGGCTCAGCAGAATGGCCGGCGGCATCTGGTCCCAGGGCCTTTATCCGCGGCCTTGTATGGTCTATTCAGGACTCTCAGGACGATTGTTGGCATGATGTAGACAAATTGACGCAAATTAGTTTAGCACGAGTTAGGCAAAGTTTAAGCTTGTTGAGCAACACACGTGGACCACATAGCAACAGCGATGCAAAACGTACTGGGTGCAAAGCTGGCCCGGACCCTGCCTAGCCAGACTGAAAACAGAATTGCGAACCGCGGTGGAAGCGGGAGCCCCCTCACTGACCCTGAAGACCAGGGTGGGTTGAGAAAAAAACGGTCTCCTGAAAGTGCCGCTAGCCATGCCTAACCCCGGCCACCGGTTATTTCAGCCACAAATCCTCAAAGGGCTGGCCCCAAAGATTAAGGGGATCTTGCCACTTTGCTCTTTACTTTGGGTTCAAATCTCTCAAGACAATTCCTTTGGGGCTGGTGTCACACAGACCACCTAGCGGGACCTTCTAATTGTATTTACAGTAATTTAATTACAACAGGGACAGCTTCAGAAGGCAGGATTTACCAAGACGGTACTGTGGGTGCCTCTGCTAGGGTTTCAATCTGTTAGATCAACAGGAAGAAGAAGAAAACAAACCACTTCAAAGTTCGGAAACCTTTACAGATTCCCGTTCTGGGAGCAAGGCTGGGTGGGCGAAGGAGACATTTTCCTGGCATCCACAGCTTTCCCGCTTTTGTTCAGATTACTCTGTAGTCTGTGCATGCGTTCAGCCCACCTGATTTCCCACACACTCGCGCACACAGACACTGCATCAATTGTCAGCATGAACTTAATTCAGGTATCTCTGGGTGAAACAGTCAGGGACTTGGTCGATTCTCTCCTGGGATGGGAACCGAGGGGGCAGCTGGAGGGACACTTACTTTTTTAAGTCATTTGTATCGACTCTCAGTTTTACAAAATGTTTTTACACAAAACATTTTAAAATCGTTTTTTTTTTAAATGTACCCATAAGAGAAAAAATGCTGCAAGTATTAAATCAGAAAAAGTAGATGATCTATATGCAATCCTGCTTTTAAGTTGCCTAACTGGCATGCAAACTCAATGATTGCCATTCCTTTGGGGGCTGCAACCTTCCTGTTTGAAATCAGAGGGAAGATTACCTTCTGCAGTTGTGAGATGCAGCCGGAACTCTAAAAGCAGCATGTACCTCTACTGCCATCTAGCGGTCTACCTGGGTTTGTGCGCGTCTAGATTCACGGAGGCATTCGGAAGAATTCGGGGGACGACCGAACCACAAACTTTGCTAGATACGTGGACGTCTTCCAGGCTCTTACATTCTGAGCAACAAAAAAACCTAAATATCCAAACAAATGCTTAGACACTGAAAAAACAGACATGAAGATGATGTATATAACATTAAAATAAAGAGACTGGAAGAGGAGAATGGGGGTCCTGGGGAGGAAAGAGCAGGAATAAATACAGTCAAAGTGCACGATACACCTAGACGAGACTATTTATGAAACCTGTATCTGTGTAGAATGAATAAAAATTACATTAAAATAATATTAGGGAACATTAAGAAGAATAGTTAAATTATATGGAATTTGGTTGGCAAGTAAGTAGTGCAATCATAAATGAATGGCTGACCTGCACTCGAATTCACTCGAATCCTTGTCCCTGATTGTGGAGACTCAGTACCACAACAAGGGACCCTGCTTCTATCAAATGGAGACCACTGTAAAGGGGGGCAGGAGGTCTCCACATTCTGAGGGTCATAGCATTTACTGTGTGTGAACATGGGGTGTGTTCTTTGTCCCACAAACTGAAACCTCCATCCACGCTAACAAGTGTTTTCTGTTGTGTGTTTGACGTTTCCTTGAGCAGCTGACTTCTAGACCTTGGACATAATTCAGATTAAGTGTGTCTCCCTGCCTCCTTCCCCACTGTCCTGTGCTGTTTGCATTTACGTCACCTCCAGGTTTCCCTACGTGCACGTTAAAGGCAGTGAAGCAAACAAACGCTAGTGCAAATCCCCAGAGTTGCTGTTGTAAGGCAGCACGAGATACTGCCACCTGCTGGTGATGCCATGAATTATTTGCATTCTAAGCAAAACAGCTTCAGCATTCAAATCCAAATTCAAATTTCCAAGTTCAGCTGTGGTCTCCTAATGAATTCATATGGTGTTGACTCTTTCTATTTAAAACCCTGTACGTCAGCTGGGCAGCTGTGCCCAGCTTTAATCCCAGCCCGAGGCGGAGGCAAGCAGATCTCTGTGAATTCAAGGTCAGCCTGGTTTACAAGAGCTAGTTTCAGGACTGGCTGCAAAGCTACAGAGGAACCCTGTCTCGAAAAAAAAAAAAAAAAAACAAAACCAAAGCAAAACAAAAAAACCTTTAGGTCTTTCTGTTTGCTAGGGTCCTCTGAGTGGTTTCACTATAGCTACTGTCTGAATTTGGACACTTGAGGCAGGGGGAATCGAAATTCAAGGCCATTCTTAGCCTCATAGTGTGCCAACCTGGGCTAGATGAGACCGTGTATGCATGTGTGCGTGTGTGTCCATGTGTGTGCATGTGTGTGCGTGTGTGTCCATGTGTGTGCATGTGTGTCCATGTGTGTGCATGTGTGCGTGTGTGTCCATGTGTGTGCATGTGTGCGTGTCCATGTGTGTGCGTGTGTGCGTGTGTGTCCATGTGTGTGCATGTGTGCGTGTGTGTGTGTGTCGTGGTGGGGTGCTCTGCTTCTTGGTCATGAGACATAAGCTACTCTGCTCTGCTGTGCCCTTCTGCCATGATATTCTGTCTCATCACAGCCCAGAAACATGAACCCAGATTACCACGAATTAAAACATCTTAAAGTAACAAAATGAATTACCCCTCTCCTTAGAAATCCAGTTACGACAGTGTTCCTCTCCGGACCCGGTGCTATTCTTCCTGTCACTCCTTCATTGCTTCGTTTTGTTTACACTACTGGAAATGGATTATTCAGACCACACCTGTTGCCCTGGTAGGTGAAGGCTGACACTGTTTCCCGTTTACCCACATCTCTTCTTGTTTGTAGCCATTTTCCGGTCCATTCTCTGAGTTCCCTGAGTTACAGTTACTAGCGATGACGAATGTGTGAATGGTACTTCATTTTCATCTCATGTTTAACTTTGTTTCCTTGTATTTACATCCCTCTTGAGTTTGATGGTCATCTTTGACTTTTTTGTAACTTTGGTGTGACCCTTCCAGGAAACATGAAGTTGGGAGCTGTAAAGTCGGAGTTCTTAGTTGCTGTTGTTTTAAAATACATATGGTGTGTGTGTGTGTGTGTGTGTGTGTGTGTGTGTGTGCATGCACGCACGCTTGCATATGAGTGTGCTAACCATGTCAAAAAAAGTATTCCAATTTTATTGGCTTTTAAAAACAAGAATGATGGGGCTTGCAGTATAATTCACTTGGTAAATGCTTGCCAGCTTCTGTGAAGCCCTGAGTTTGCTTCTCAGCACAACATAAACCAGGCACGGGGCACAAGCCTATAAGCTCAGCGCTCTGGAGGTATAGACATGACTGGAGACACAGATCGGTTAAAAGAACTTGCTCTAATCATGAGGACCATCATTCAAGCATCTGCACCCACATTACAAGCCAGACGTCCTGAAAATACCTGTAGCTCTACCTGTGAGAGATCCAACTCCTTTTTCTGGCTTCCTCTTGTGGACATGTGCTCACACATATACATGCACAAATAAAATACATATTTTTACATTTATTTCTTTTTACTTTGTGTGTGTTGGTGTTTTGCCTGCATGTGTGTTTATGTGAGTGTGTCAGATTCCCTGTAACTGGAGTTATGGACAGTTGTGTGTTGGCGGAGGTCACTAGGTCATTTTCCCAGTACCCTGACTCTAAATAATAACACAGAAACTATATTATTTAAATCACTGCTTGAAAAAAAAAATAAATCACTGCTTGACCTATCACTTAAGCATATTGCTAGCTAGCTCTTATAACTTAAATTAACCCATTTCTATTATTTTATATTTTGCCACGAGGTTCCTGGCCTACTGGCAGGGCTCCAGCTGGCAGCTTGCGTCTTCCTCCTCTGAGGCTCCATGGCTTCTCCTACCCTCTCTCTATATATCTTTTCCAGCCTGGCTATATTCTGTTAAGCTATTGGCTGATAGCAGCTTCTTTATTCATTAACCAATAAAAGCAGCACACATACAGAAGGACTTCCCAGGTCCTCTGGAAGTGCAGCCAACGCTCTTAACCATTAAACTATCGGTCTCAAACAAAATAAACCTTAAAAGAAAGTTCAAGGTCATACTCAGCTACATATCAGGTTCAAGGACATTCTGAGATGCCTGAGACCTTGTTTCAAAAACAAAAGACAGACAACTATGGCAAAAAAAACCCCAAAATTGTTCTTTATCCAGGGCATACTATTTTGAATGCGCTGATATTATTTTATTTGGAATTTTCACTGATATTTATAAAATACTGATCTGTACTTTTCTTCTTTTTACTCAGGATTTGATGATGATATATTTGCTTCTTGAAAATAATTGGGAGGCTTCCCTCTTTTTCTAGGCTCTACAACAGTTAAGTGCATTATAATGCTGTTTTCTTCAGGGATGTTAGAACTATCTTGTAAAGTTATTTTGGCCTTGAGCTTTAAGAGGAAGGAAGCCTGTCTCAATTAAATATTTTTGTTATTTCTTCCATGAAAAGTAGTTGGTTTAGACTTGTTTATGCTAAAATAGATTTCCCTATTTCTATAAAATAATTTTAAACCTAGGTCTTCAAACTCATTAGCATAAACTTGGTCAAATTGTCTCTATTTAAACAATGTTATGTTCCTGTTACTTCCCTTCTGAATTTTATTCTGTATTTTTAATTTCCCCTTGTCTTCAGTTTATATACACTGCATTGCATGGGTTAATATCAGCTGCCCTGGACTGACCATCCTTTCCTACAGAGCTCCTGACCGTTTGTAACCACTGGAATTTACTAACAGAAGATAAATAATATTCTATCATTAAGGACTCTGGGTTGCTCCAGAGAGAATGTATCAGCCCGTCAGCATTGATTAGTAATAACAATTATGTTTCAGTGGGTAGGTAAGCACTGGATACAGTATCTGTGCCCCTGGAAGGAAGAAACAGCAAGAGGGTCGGGAGTTCAAGACCAGCCGTGGCTATATATCCAGTTTAAGGCAATCCTGGGCTATAGGAAACCCTGGAAACAAAACTGTGTCTATCTGCTGAGAGCTGTGAACCCCCAGATCCTGAATTTCTTGTAAACAACTTGTTTTCCTCTGCTCTGAGCACGAGACCCTCAGGAGTTCCTGATGGCAGAGGAGTGGTTTCTGGTGCGTTTGGCTGGGGCGTGGCTATCAGTTAAGGATCCCTACATAAGATGCCCCTGGACACAATAAAGGGGGCATTCCTGTTTCAAGGATGACCTGTGTCTCTGTCTGTATGTCTTTGTGTGTTTCAATCTCCAGCCCCTTGCCCGGCTCAGGAACTGTATGGTAGCACATAGAGCGCAGACTCACTAGAAGCTGGCTTTGAGTTCCTGAATCTAAGACGCTCCCCTCCTGACAGAGATGGTTGAAGAACCAGACACCTATTATCTTGTGTGACTGGATCCTTCCACAGGAGAACCAAGACACCTGTGCCCAAGACCTCCGGATGCTGTTGGATGTACGCCCTTCTGTTTCAGCCTGTGCCTCTTCAGCGGACACACTGAATCTTAGCGATGGGACCCTTAACTGACTAGAGTGCTAATAGTGATTTTTCTCCTTTGTCAAGTTTGTGCCTGATGAGGATTTTACAAAGACGTCGTCGGTTCATCTTTTCATCTTTTTTTTTTCAGTAGAGTGTGGTTCAGTCATAAACTGCTTACCTAGCATCGCTGGTTCAACCCCCAGCACTGTAAAAACAAAACAAAACTAAACAAAAAAACCAAATAGTTAATAATCTGTTTTCTCTCTACTAATACCTGCAATTCTACTTTCCTTTAGATCAGTTGTTCCTACCTCTATTCTTTTTTTTTTTTTTTTTTTTTTTGAGACAGTATGTGTCTGTGTACCAGCTCTGGCTATCCTGGAACTAGCTCTAGTAGACTAGACTGGCCTCAAACTCACAGAGATCTGCCTGCATCTGCTTTCCAAGTGCTGAGATTAAAGGCGTGCACCACCACTGCCCAGCTCTTATTGTAAGTCTTTACAATAATAATTACAATAATAATAAGAGTTTAACCCTTACGCATTTCTCTCTTTTTTTTTTTTTGTTCGTCTTTTCTTATTCTGTCTTTATGAGATGGGTGTTTTGTTCCATGGTTTCTGTCTCCTTTTTGGTTTTCTAGTCTCTGCAGCCTGGATTTCTGTCCGTGTTGGGGGCTGGCTTTCTGGAGGTTAGCTTGGCCTTTGGGGCAATAGGGGGTCTCTGTTCTGATTGGTGTGGCCTGCACCTGGTCTTCTGACTCATTTATTCTTCTGTAAAATCTATTTAGAGGTCTGAGAGATGGCTCAGCAGTCGAGAACACTGGCTGCTCTTCTAGAGGACCTGAGTTCAATTCCTAGCACCTACATGCAGCTCACACCTGTCTGTAACTCTAGTTTTAGGGTATCTGACACCCTCACACAGACTTTATGCAGGCAAAGCACCAATGCACATAAAATTAAAAATAAAT
>NC_022024.1:36018696-36019258 GCF_000317375.1 Microtus ochrogaster
AGAAACCAGATACAACTGGCCATAAGATTCTACTCATATGTACTTTCTAGACTAACAAACTCAAACAGAAAACCAGTTTATGGCTGCCTGGGGCTGGAAATATATATAAAAAAAATGGGACACGGGGTTAAAGTGGTTATGGTTAGTGGACACAGGGTTTCATTTTGAGGCGATGAAAATGTTCTAAAAATAGATAATGAATAGGATTGCACCACTCTGAGTATATATATAGAACTAAATTGTACACTTCAAATGGGTACCATCAGTGTGTGAACTGTCTCCCAACAAAGCTGTGACTAAAACCATTTTCAGACTCTGTGGTTCTGCCATCAGCTCTACTTCCCTGGAACACCGTCCTCTCAGCTCCTCTTTCCTTGCCAGAAAGATATCCTGTGAATTTTTGTAGCAGATTCGCGTTCCCTACCCAGGCCACTGCTGTGAGCAGGACACAGCCTGGAGAAGCGTCTTCAGGCCTAGGGAGGACACGAGTGCTCTGCCTGCGGTGCCGTGTGGTGTCCCATCAAGTACAGTGCTCTTCTGGACAGTCTCTCTAGGACTGCAT
>NC_022024.1:36019358-36035882 GCF_000317375.1 Microtus ochrogaster
GCGTCTTCCACTGGAGCTCACAGCAACCCCCCCCCCACAGTTCTGAACTAACCATGCTTCCCATGTGGTGATCCTAACTCAAGTGACAGTCCTTGACCTCATGTATCGTATCTCCTACCAATTATGTCCTTTCCAGATCTTCCCAAACCATATGGCACTCTCGCAGGGATCCAGCTAACACTGCTGTTTCAGCTTCGTGGAGATCCTTATTTGTGAATCACGGACTCTGGGAACTGCGGGTGAATCTACGAGCAGCTACAGGGCCATATCTTGTCCTCACAAGCATCAGGGACAGCATCACTTGTTCTAAGGGCTCTCTGTCCCACCGGGCCCCTGGAGACCATCATTACAATGTGTGTTCCCAGAAGATGGTACCCACACCAACCTCTGTTCTACTGATAATTCTTGTCAAGAGCCTTTGAGACTTCCTGCTTACAGACTCTAACAATGAAGAAATGACATTTTGCTTTTGAAAATGTATGTGTAAATACATGTATAAAATTGACTGGTTTTCCTCTTTTCCTTCCCTTCTTTCTTGTCTTCATCTATGTTTTTCCTTTTCTTGTTTCTTCTTCTATTAAATATCGCAATCACATCCTCTTCTCCCCCCATTCCTCCTACTCCCCCAAGCCCCTACCCCACAGATCCACTGCCCCCGCATTTCCCTTCAGAAAAGAGCTGTCTTCCCGGGGATAGCAACCCAACATGGCATAACAAAGTGCAATAAGATTAGGTACAAACCCTCATATCAAGGCTGGATGAGGCAACCCAGTAGGAGGAATAGGGTCCCAATAGCTGGGCTTGGAACTCTCTGGGTAGAGCAGGCTTCTCTCAGTCTCCTGAATTTTAGGATTAAAGGCAAGTGCTGTCATGCCTGACCTCAAGAGTTTTTTGTTATTATTTTGTTTGTTTGTTTAAGACAGGGTTTCACTGTGTTGCCTTGGCTTTCCTGAACTAGTTCTGTGGACTAGGCTGGCCTTGAACTCCCAGAGATCTGTCTGCCTCTGCCTCCCGAGTGTTGGGATTAAAGTCGTGCACCACCACCGCCTGGATATAAGACTTTTTATATAATTATTATTTCCATAAAAATATCTTTGGGAAAAAATAGATGGGCCTTATCTAGATAGTTATTTAATAAAAATTTTTTTAGATTACGTTTTGAAATAAACACTTGAGAACATTCATCATTGTTACATGTTGCGCTTATTAGACAGTTTTCATTTAAATTCTTGAGATTTGGTTAGTAAACTGTTCTTTTTGATTTTCACCCATGTTGCCTCATTTTTAGACGCTCTGGGTCGCTGAGTTCTTAAAGCCCTCTATTGTTGGAAGCTAACGTTCACATCAAAATCCAGGGCAATACATATGTAAAATGTGGCTGTCCTATATTGAGACAGGTTGTTCTGCCTTCTGCCTAGTGGTGGAATTTAAAGGAGACATGGAGCTGCCTTACCCACACCTTCTCTAAACACAGTGCTTATTGAGAGGAGAGGCCATGCCGAGAGGAAAAAAGAACTTGTATCACTTCAGTACCTTAGGTAAACAAATTTTTTATAATAAGAAACGTGATGTCTAATCCATGTTTATAATGCTTCTTTTTAAATTTAGTATTTATTTTGAGTCACTATCCTGTTGAAATTGAGGGTTTTTTTATTTTTTTTATTTTTTTTTGAAATTGAGGGTTTTAACTAGCATTTTAATGACAAATTTGATGTCTTTGTGTATGTATTTTAAATTAAAATGCCCAAGACAGGACTTAAGCATCCAAGCTTGCATAAAGAGCAAGCAAGCAAGCAAGCTGAGAGATTAGAGGTTTGTCACTAGCTGTGTTTGTAAACAAAGACAAATGTTTCATGAAGAAGTAACTAAGATTCTTTTTAATTGAACATAGTTTTTTATTTATTCTTTGGGAATTTCACACCATGCACCCAAGTCCCACTTATTTCCCAGTTCCTCCATATCTACCCTTCACCTTGTTGCATCCACTCCCAAAGAAAATTTAAAAAGGAATTAAGACGAAATAAAAATAAAGACATTAGTTTAACAAAAACATTAGTTAAACAAAAACAAACAACGCAAAACAAAACAATAAGAACAAAAAGCAAAACAAAAACAAATGAAAAAATTACTTTGCTCCTCCGCCTTCCCCGCCTCTCCATCCCTCTGCGTTCGTCTTAGCGGCAATGGGAGCCTCGCTGTGTCACGCAGTAGGGCCCTTGGTCCACTCAGCCTTGCTTCCAGATGTTCATTGCAATGAGTTGTTGGTCTGGTCCAAGGCCTCCAGCTGCTGGTACGCCGTCTATATTGGACCAAAACTCCTCTAGAATATCCTGCTGCTGCCCTGAGTCGTGGAAATCCTGCCACCACGGTTCTGTATGATCAGACCCTCCGCACACTCCAGCAGGCCATAGATAGGGTAAATGTTGGATCAGGCCATCTCAAAGCCCTGGATATGGGTCAGGGTGGTAGCTGATTTGGTCAGTCCAGGCAGCTGTGCCCCGTCCTCAGGTGCCGGGCAGAGACGGCTTTTCCACAACTGTGGTTGAGGGGTGGGTCCAGCTTTCCCCGGTGTGGAGGTCAGCTCTTCTGTTCTGGGGTCACTGGGACCAGCTCTTCTGTGAGGGGTGGGGCCAGTGAGGGGCGGAGCTGAGTCAGCATGGCCCTTGGACTTCAACATGCAGGTTCACCTGGGCCCCCGTGTTAACACAGACAACAGACATCAACCCAGACCTCAGCTGCAGCAGGACCACGGACTCAGACATGGTCCTCAGCAACAGCTTGGGCCTGGAGGTCACCATGGCTCTGGGTAGCAGATTTTAAGATTTTAAGACTTAGAATGACTTGGCCAGATTAATGGAAAGATTTACTATTTTAGAACCACAGGTCACCATAAAGCTGAAGGAAGCTCAGGAACTAATGCAGTGCCAGGCGGTGGTGGCGCACGCCTTTTATCCCAGCGCTCAGGAGGCAGAGGCAGGAAAATCTCTGAGTTCGAGGCCAGCCTGGTCTACAGAGCGAGTTCCAGGACAGCTAAGGCTGCACAGAGAAACCCTGTCTCAGAAAAAAAAAGTGACTATAGTTTAGTATAGATTATGGATATAGTGTTTGATATTTTAAAGTATGAACTTGTTTGTATATTTGTTAAGAACATATTTTAGCCCCCCCCCCCCCCCATTGCTAAGTTCCTTCTCTCTTTTTTCTTTCTCCCCATTTGTTCCTCTTTCCTTCTCTTCGTGCAAAGCTCAGTCTAAGACCCTTAAGGTCACATTCCATGGCCACTCTGAAATCCTGAGTCACACACGCACAATTCCCAACCCTGCCTTCCTGCCCTGTTTGTCACTTCCTCTGTCACGTCCACGGCGCTAAGGCAAAGGGGACAGGAGGGTGTCCATGCAGAGGAGAAGGCAGAGAGCTATTGTTTAGAACGGGATTGGTTACATGAGTGCATTAGAAGTGATAGTAACCCGGTGGGCCACTGTCACAGCAAGGCACCCAGTGTGGAAAGGCAGGGAACAAAAATGAGCCGTGTGGTGATGATTCAGAACCAGAGATGCTGATGTGGACTCCTGGTTGTCTATATGGGGAGAAATATCACACACCTTTCTATGCGCCCATGTATAACAAAGACTTCTGTCGACCTGAATGGATTCTCACTGTTCAGGTTTAGGCTTAGATGAGCATCAAATAACAACAGTAGTGGATACAAAATATCAAACAGAATATAAAGCCAAGAGTCTGTATTCATTTAAATATAAGAAAACAAATCAATTGAGAATTAGATGATTTACAAAGTCTCACATTGTATCTGAAAAAACCTAAACTTATCTGTAATAATAAAGACTAGCATTATGGGATACTAGAATAAGCTGTTGAAGGGGGTATGATGAGACAGATGGGGCTGGAACACGGTACCGCTCTGGCCTGCTGTTGCCCTATGGTTGTCTCTTTATGGCTAACAAGTTACTCCAAATATGTAAGAGAAAACACAACTGTCTACCATGCTCATTTTTTTTTTTTATCGTAGCAATAGAAACCCTAAGATATGGCCTCTCCAGATGGTTTTGTGCTTTCACAGGTTGGTACTGAGTTCTGAGACACAGCATCCATGTGGAAGAGAGAGAGTTCAATAGGCATCTGAAGAAGCCACCAGACTTTTATAAGCTCGCACTGAAAGACACACACCTTCACTTCTGCCTCATTCTGATGGCCATGACGATTGATTCCTTCCTTCCTTCCTTCCTTCCTTCCTTCCTTCCTTCCTTCCTTCCTTCCTCCCTCCCTCCCTCCCTCCCTCTCCCCTTCCTTCCTTCCTTCTTTCCTCTTTGCTTTGTTTTTTTGAGACAGGGTTTCTCTTTGTAGCCTTGGCTGTCCTGAAAATAGCTCTGTAGACCAGGCTGGCCTCGAACTCACAGAGATCTGCCTGCCTCCCAAGTGTGCCACCACCACCCAGCTTCCACTATTTTTATAGTCCAGGCTGGCCTTGAACTTGGGATCCTGAGTGCTGGGATGACAGGCTTGGGTCATCTTGCTTGGCTTGAGGCCCCGTGTTTTATTAACAGAGTGGTAAAGCCACACTGCAAAAGATCAGGGAATGAGACGAGAAACTAACGAAAAACTCATTTTTTTCTTCTTCTACAAGTGGATTAAGGTTTTCTGTGTGGCTACTCAAATATTTCCTCTTTTTTAAATCAACAGCTTTAATGAACAAAATTTATATAATTCCTGTCTGTTGTTTTTTATGTACAACACAATAAACTTTACTAAATTTAAATAGCTTGGAACCATTTTGTCAAAATTTACTATGAGAAAATTTTCATCCCCCTGACAAGGTCCTCATGCCCTTCTGTGGTCAGTCTTTAGCCCCACCCCCGTCCCAGATAACTGTGGATCTGCTTTCTGTCACTCTAGGTTTGCCTTTTCCGGACATTTCATACAAATGAAAAAAATACAGTATGCAGTCCTTAGCATCTGGGTTCTTTCACAGGTAGGACACCACTCATTAATATTACTGGAGAAAGTTCGAGCATGTGACTAAACGCCAGCTAACAATGGCGGGGAGCCAAGGGCAGAACATCAGGTCAAGCCCAATAACTGAAGAAACCAGGACACCAGAGTGTTGTAAAAGGAGTGGCGGGCTGGCCGCTTCCGGCCGCCTGGCTCCCAGCGAGTTCACACCCGAAATAATTACACCGAAACTGTATCCATTTAAACATTGCCTGGCCCATTAGTTCTAGCCTCTTATTGACTAACTCTCACATATTGATTCAACCCATTTCTAATAATCTGTATCGCCACTTGACTGTAGCTTACCGGCATGAGTCTAACCAGCTTCCGTCTGGGAGAAAGAGCCATGGCGTGCCACATTTCCCTTCTTCCCAGCATTCTGTTCCATCTACTCCACCTATCTAAATTCTGCCCTATCAAAAAGCCAAGGCAGTCTCTTCTTTTGACCAATGAAAACAACACATAGAAAAAAGGACCCTCCCACGCCACCAGAGCAAGTTGGGTGAGAATCAGGAGAAAGATTTTGAGTCAGCTCACTGGAATTGCTAACACGTGTTGACAAGGTGCTTCTGTCTACTAAACATGAATGAGATGGAACAACAAGAGTTTTGATTTCAGAAAAAGTGAGCTCAAAATCAACTATCATTTTGTATTCCCTTGAGCGTTATGCATTCTGGTATTTTTTTTTATTCTGGTATTTTGATCAGTAATACAGTTATGTAATTCTGCATATTTATGAACTGGAATGTTCCACTGAGTCTCAACTTCTCATTTCTCCTCCATGAGTAGCATACGGTTTTTGAAATTTATATACAGTGTACTGCACATGAGAAATGCTTCTTTGTATAGATACACAGTTAATTACCTTTATTTTTGTCATTCCTGAGGTTGCTATGAATACTGAATTATCATACGCTATCCCAGAGGGAATATAAAATTAAATCCCTGTCACATGCTGAAGCTGGTGGTTTTGTTACTGTTGTTTAAAGACTTCCTGTTTAAGGTGAGCTGGGTGAACACAGCGAACAGCACTTTTGAGGCACTGTCCAAAATGACAGTTTCCATCCCCACCTCCTGTGTCTTCAGAGTACATTTCTCTACATCCTCTCCAAGCTTTATCACTGAGTTTCTGTTGTGAAGTACTATTTTAAGATGTGTTACATTTGTTTATGTTGTGGAACATTTGTTTTAATGATGCAAAAGTGTGTTGCATTCTTTTATGTTGCATTTTTTTTTTTAACTCTGTGTTTGGGCAGTAAACCCACCCTAGTCCAAGTATCCTGCAGGCAACCACTCCCTAAGTCAAACCTATTTCAAAAGAAGGAGCAGAAGGATGCTTGAATCCTTTGACCTTCAGTCAGGGTGAAGTGGATCTACCTCTGGCCCATCCTAGAGTCTAAATCACCAAGTAATCACAACCTAGGTCAGGGTGTGTAGCCACACTTGTTTTTAACAACTTTGAAAAGGCAAAATAAGGGGGCTGGAGAGATGGCTCAGAGGTTAAGAGCACTGGCTGCTCTTCCAGAGGTCCTGAGTTCAATTCTCAGCAACCACATGGTGGCTCACAACCATCTGTACTGAAATCTGGTGCCCTCCTCTGGCGTGCGGGCATACATCAAGGCAGAATGTTGTATACATAATAAATAAATCTTAAAAAAAAAAGGCAAAAATAAGTCCAAACTCTCCGACCTTCAAACAAGGTGGAATAGGTTCACACTTTTGGGTCTGCACACATTTGGAGTTTGTTTCCATGCCACATTGCCTAATCATGTTACTGTGTTTCATCCTCTCAAGGTTCCAGAACTCTTGAGAGGCGACCAAAGGAGTTGACGCTAAAATATTTTCTAAAATATTAAGAGCTGCTCCATATATTCTTGTTGGATTTTGTTGTTTCTATAATCCACCCTTCTATGAAACAGTGGCTGTGTGACTGGTGAGTTCTGGGGCTGTTAACTAGCACAGCACAGAGGTGCTGAGAAGCGAATTGCTCTCTTGGAAATGATTCGGCTCATATAAGGGTGTGCCCTGAAGGAAGGAAGGAAAGTGGGCCAAGTAGTCACTGATACAAATTTCAGCTTGAAGATATTAACGTTGACTTTGTCATACTCATATAAGGACTGGTTGCTATTTCCTTCGCACTTCAATGTGAATGTGAAGACAGACTTTAAAAATACCCTAAGAAAGAGTTCCTATCATCCTTAGACTCATTTGAAGCTGCAGACTGATTGATATTCATGTTTCAGATTGGTGGGAATCCATCTCCACTGTCTAAGCCTGATGCAAGATGCCAGCCATGCTTGGCTTTTATCTGTGAAAGGGAGACCATTTTAGAATGCGGACTTCAATGCCTAAATGAGATGATAGGCAATTGCTCACACGTAGAAGCCAAACCAAAAAAGAAGTTCACTTGGGAGTTTTCATGATGTGGGATAACATGAAAAAAATGTAGACTCACTTCTCAAGGTGACCATGCCTGTGCCTTCTTTACAACTAGCTACTGCTCATGGCACCAAAGACTCTGAGGGCTAGTTCTGAAAGATCATTGTTTTTAAAATAAAGCTCCATCTTCCTGGTTTTCACCAATGCCCATTTAGCTCTTTACCTTTTGTACTTGGTGATTTTATTTCAATTTGACACGAATTAAAGTCACAAGATTGGAAGGAGCCTCTGTTGAGAAAATACCTCCATAAGATTCAGCTGTAAGGCGTTTTCTTAATTAGTGATCAGTGGGGGAGGGTCCAGAAAATTTTTTTTGTTTTTTGTTTTTTGTTTTTTTTGAGACAGGGTTTCTCTGTGATTTTGGAGCCTGTCCTGGAACTAGCTCTTGTAGTCCAGGCTGGTCTCGAACTCACAGAGATCCGCCTGCCTCTGCCTCCCGAGTGCTGGGATTAAAGGCATGCGCCACCACCGCCCGGCTGGGTCCAGAAAATTTTGAGTGGTACCATCGCCAGGCTAGCGGTCCTGGCTTTATAAGGAGGCAGGCTGAGCAAGCCATGTGGAGCAAGCCGATAAGCAACATTCCTCCATGGCCTTTGCATCCGCTCCTGCCTCTAGCTTCTTGCCTTGCTTGAGTTCCTGTCCTGACTTCCTGTCAGTGATGAACAGTGATATGGAAGTGTAAGCTGAATAAACCCTTTCCTCCTTGTGGTAATTTGAAAGAAAATGGACTCCATAGTGCCATTATTTGTTGGAGTGGGTATGGCCTAGTTGGAGGAAGTGTGTCACTGTGGGGGTGGATTTGGGGGTCTCCTATACTTAAGCTTTATTTCCAGGGACACAGTTCACTTCCTTTTGCCTGCAGACCAAGATGTAGAGCTCTCAGCCCTTCCTGTTCCAGCATTCTCTGTCCTGGGGCGTGTTTACTTTTAGAGGAGCCTTTATATTCGTGGTGCCAAATGGTCTCACCTCATTTCATTCCATTTCAACGTTTTTTTTCTATTTTATATCAAGCTTACTGAAGTATCAGTTATAAATTAAAAATTTGTTAGCATAGTTTTGACAGATATATTGTATACCCATATCACAATCTACAGAATTCCACTGCTTCTCCCAAATCCCTCAAGCCCCTTAGATAACCACTCCTACTTCCTAGTCAATGTTTTCTGTTTTTTTGTCTTCTCCGTATGGGCTCATACTGGACGTATACTTTCCAGTCCTAAGTCTTTCACTGAGAATGGCACCTATTCATTTTGTGAAGTTTTGTTTCCAATTTGATTCCACTGAGCATATGTACCAACATCTGTGTATAGATTCACTAACTATAGGGTATTAGCGTTTCTAATTTTAAGTAGTTATGATTTATTTTTGTATATGTGTGTATCTGCTTGGGTTGATATCTAGTGGAATATCTGGGTCATAATGTATTATTTTGTAAGTAAATGGACTCTCAAGCCACTCTCCAAGTGTTTGCTCAATTTCTCCTAAGTGTTTCGGCTTCTCTCCCTTAACGTTTAGATGAAAAAAAAATTAACCAGGTAGATGTTTACTGAGGGGCATGTATGTGTGAGTGTATGCACACATGTGCATGAACACATATCTACTTCTGTCCTCTCCCTGGATTGCTCTTCGTGGATTGGTTGGGTTGGCGGGTCAGTGAGCCCTAGGGATCTGCCTGTCTTTGATGCCAGCCCTGGGGTCACAGAAGCATACCACCAGTAGAGCTGTCCATCTTCTAGTGCTAGACAGCCTTTTGCAGGGGTGCTCAAAATGTTTGCATGGCAAGCAAGCATCAAATGAACCATATCCACACCCCCTCGCTATCACTTTGGCTTCCAATTCCTTCCCTATCACTACACCGTTCGCATTTTGCAGAAGTTATATGGAGCAATCAAATATTAGTATGTGGAGAAGATTAGCTGAGGATTACAGCTAAATTCAAAATGTTTATTTTGTGTAGTTTTGTTTTCAAAGCAGGGTTTCTTGTTGTAACCCTGGCTGTCCTAGAACTGTTTCTGCAGACCCGCCTGCCTCTGCCTCCCTAGTACCGGGATCAAGGTGTGCGCCACCACCGCCAGGCTCAAAATGTTTATTTTCTGTTAATTCGTGTGCTGTGAAAGCACAAGTGTTGATGAAGAAGTTAATCATGCAATCTGGAAAGTTCTCTGTTCACAGAAGAGGGTAAGAGGTGAGTTGGAGCAATTGCTACAACTCTTGCATGTTGTGTGACTACACAGAGGAACCCAGCTGAGCCGGGGACATCTCAGTAGAGGCATTATCGCTAATGTTTCTTGCTTAAATCATGTGGTTACATGGTTAGTGCAACAGAGAAATGATTTTTGCCGCAAGGTTGTTCTACGTTGAAGCCTAACATGATCACCGTGTGCCCTTAGCTGAACACTGAAATGTGAGGGAGGACAGAGGAGCGACTTTCTAGAGGTGAAGGCCCCGGTCCCCCTGTGGCTGGTGCAGGGCAGAAAGAGAAAGAACACAAATCACGGTTCGAATGCTGTTTTACAGGATCGCAGCCCTTGTCACGTTACAGCTTTTTGGCACAGTCGGGACAATACACCTGCTCTTCGTGAAAGACGAAACGCTTGTTGGCCAGATTTCCAGAGCACTTTTTGCAGTTGAAGCAGTAGTCATGCCAGCAATTTTCTTCGTAAGTTACCACGTTAGAGCCTTTACCAAAGCCGGTGATGGGATTCTTGCATCCAGTACACTTCTTGGCCACAAAGTTCTTGTAGCATTCCACGCAATAATACTGGTCACCCACCGCGGTGAAGCGCTGCCCACCCAGCTCCTTAGAGCAGGAAACACACACAAAGCACTCAGTATGCCAGGGCTGATCCTGGTAACTGATTCCTCCTGATGTGATGGGTTTGTTGCATTTCACACAGTGCTTGGCAAACTTGGCATCATGGCAAGCCACACAGTAGAACTCATTGTCTTTAGGGAAGAAACTTTGGGTCCCGATAATTTGCTGGCAGTTGCTGCAGGTGAAGCAGTTCTTATGCCAGATGGCGCCCTTGTACTCCACGTTCTGGTCTCCTGCCACAATATGCTGTAGGCACCCTTTGCATTTGGGGGAGGTCTCCTGAGTGGCACAGAGGTTGCACAGGATCTTATTGTCCCAGGCCACAAATGTCTCACTGGCCAAGTGCTGAAGGCACTTGTCACAACGGAAGCAGGTGTTGTGCCAGTAGCGGTCCTTATAACGTACCTCCTTGGAATCTGCGCCTATGAGCTTATGGCATTGCGCACAGGCATTGGCACAGTGCTTTTCAAAACACTCCAGGCAGCAGTTGAAGCTCTCCCTCTGCACATACTTCTGCTCCTGCAAGGGACTCTGGCAGTAGTGGCAGTTGAACTTCTCAGACATGGTGCCTTATAGCTGGGGGGAACCTCACATTGGATGTGCAAAGAACAGGGCTGTTTGGGATGGGCGGGGCACAGTTGAGAATGGCTGTCAGTTGCTGCCTAGAGATGCTTGCCCATGCAGCTGTGCAGGCTGTCTGTTGGGTGATGGCTATGAAGCTAGAATTCTACAGTAGCTTCTCAGGCTGTGTGAAAGGAAGAGGGCTTGGGCTGTCTTCTCAGCCCCACTAGTTATGTCTGTCTTCTACCCCACTGCATGTTGTCCACTCCATACAAATAGTTGGTACAGAAGAGACAGAAAGAATTCTCAGTGTATTTTAGCAAAGATCAAGAATTCCTGCAAGCTGAACAGGTTGCAGTTATCACTCATCAGAGGAAGGCAGAACACACATCCCAGTCAATCAGATGGCATCTCAACAATAGGATATAAAGCAGGGCTCTTCAGATTTAGGGTCGAGTTAGATGTTTTGGAGGAGGGTTTAAGGAAACAGAAACTTCTTGCCTTTCTCTTGTGATGAGGCAGGAGTGACTGTATGGTTCGTTGTCTTCATAAATGTCACCTAAAAAAAGGAAAGGCTAGAATGAATAAAACTGTAACCAGTGAAGAAGCGAAAGCCACTTAACCAGTTCACCTTCTCATTTTGTGTATTCTGCTTGGTGACCCGGACAGCATTGACAATTTTGTTCAGGTTCAAGTAATTAGAAAGTAGTTGGGTTTTTTTGTTTTTTGTTTTTGTTTTGTTTTGACCATTACCAATTGTGAAGTAGCCTTGCCTCACGCTGTTTTGCTTAACTAAAAAATACCAAGGTCTAGTTATGCCAGGCCAGCTCCTACCAACATTACAGCCTTGTTGATAGCGCTGGGTCATTTGCTGGATTTCAGGGTCTGCTTTTCCCTCAGGATGCAGTGGTTAAATCGAATGTAGTGGCTTATACCTTAAGCCCAACACTTGGAAAGAACATAAGTTTCAGGTCAGCCTGTCACATAGAGAGATCTCATCTCTCAAACAAGAATATGACAGTTGGGGCTGGAGAGATGGCTCAGTGGTTAAGAGCACTGGCTGTTCTTCCAGAGGACCTGAGTTCAATTCTGAGCAACCACATGGTGGCTCATAACCATCTATAATGAGATTTGGTGCCCTCTTCTGGCATGTAGGCATACATATAGGCAGAATATTGTATACATAATAAATAAATCTTTAAAAAAAGAATATGACAGTTAACAACTTGGGTTGTGGTCACAACATTGGACTGTAAAATTTTATCTTCAACAGTTGTGAAGATAGACTAGATTAACAGATCTGCTTCAGCTCATACAATTATACAAGTGTTTGCCTCGTCACGAGAGAAATGGGATGGCACACCCTAACAGCTCACGTCAAATCGTGAGTCAAGGAAGAAGAAAGAGTTAAGTGTGCAGAGCCCAGTAAGAACACGAGAATAATAGCATTTATTATTTATGTTGGATGGCAACCTATTCAAAGCTGCTATCATTCATTTCAAAATAACAAAAGAATGTATTACATAGAGAACGTAAAAAGAAATGTTGCTGCTGGGCTATGGTGGTGCATGGCTTTAATTCCAGCACTCGGAAGGCAGAGGCAGGTGGTTCTCTGAGTTCAAGACCAGCCTGATCTACAAAGGAAGTTCCAGGACAGTCAGAGCTACACTGAGAAATCCTGTCTGGGGGGGGGTGAGGGGGCATTTAGGTCAGCCTATAAAATAAATAGGGCCCGATTTCACTGGGGCTCCTTCTGGTTGCATCAAGATATCTGAAATCAGGATTGCATCAAGATAGAAGCAATCTCATCAAGATCTTCATACGTACGCTCATCTAGACCGGAGCTGGTGAGAACTGAGTAGGATGCTATTCATTGCCATAGGTAAGGAGCCTGAGGCAATAGGAAATGACTGTGGTCAGGATACAGGATACAGGATATAACTCGACTGACAGTCTGGGAAGGAGCCAAAGCGCCCCGTATCTTCATTAGTTCATGAAACAGAGAGAACCACACCTTTGAATTATGGCCGGAGTAACTAGCAAAATCGTTGTCAATTTTGGGAAGAAAAGTTATAAAAGTGTAATTTTGCACACTGTAATTTTGCCTTGATATCAATCCTTCACCTATTAAAATCCTACGAAGAATTCAGGATTCTTTGACCGTAAAAGAACACCCCAGTCAACACCCCAGTTCAGACTCTCCTAGTCATCCTACTCAAATTAAAGTGATAAGATCAGGACACACAAGATTATCACGATTAGTTTCAGTACAGTGATCTAAATGGATTTAACTCGATGGTTTGATAACGATTAAGAAGTCATATTCTAGTCCGTTCTACTTAAGAACTGGAGCAAAGCTAGCTCCCTCCCGGGATTTTTCTTTCTTCACAGTCCTTATTTTGAGACCTGTCAACACTATTCAGTTACACCATGCTATTGTCCTTTAAAAACTGAGGTTCCCCACCCTGTGAATGTGTCCGCATGGCTAATGAGGTTGTGAAAAGACAAACCTCACATTTGGGGAAGATTCCAGTTTATAACGCCCCTTTACACCCACCATCTCTTCTTAGCCTCTCCAAAAGCTTAGGGTGCGTTTATTGTCATCTCTGCCTTAAAGGTGTTGAGAGCCAAAGAAAAGCTAACAGCATTTTTCTACTCAAGCTCCTTTGCTCCCCCAAACAGCCTCCCAGGTGGCTATTATAAGGTCCCTCTGAAGCGCAGAAGAGTCCTGCTTCCACCCCAGGCTGAGGCAGGGCTGGATTTGCAGGACTCTCGGGTTCCCGGGTACTTTCTTCCCAAGGCAGGTATGAGCGTGGAGGGTCGGGGAGTTACAAGTGACCGAGGGCAGCCTTTTCTCACTCCCAGTTCACGCCTCACAACGAAGGACCAACCTTTTTCTCCGCCACCAAAACTCCAGACTCCCTGCAAGGCCTGGGCACGAAGCGCTGCGGGATGAGGGCAAACCTGGCAGGATTATTATTATTATTATTTTTTACTCCCAAGGAATCCGGCTGTAGGACAGACAGGCGGAGGGTGAAGCAAACAAAAAAGCCCCCAGAGCAACTAGCAAGGCCTCTCCCTCCCTATCCCTTGGCCACATAGGCACGCAGGCTGCCCCCGAGGAGAACCGCTGACAGAAGGCTACAGAAGGATGGCTGGGGACACCGGCGACCACGCCGCCCTCCGCCGGGGAGCAGCTCCGCGTTCCCAGAACCGTTACTCCCCTCGCGCTCGCCCAGCGCTCGCCCAGGCGCCGCCGACCAGGGAGCGGCAGGCTGGCGGCCGGCTCGCCCCTCGCCCGCTCTGATTGGCCATCCGGGGCGGAGGGGGCGGGGAAGACCCCGGATGAGGCGCGCGCAGGCGAGCCGGGCCTCGGGCCGGGGGCGGGGGGCGGAGAGGGGGCTGCGCGCGCCGAGCGACCGGTGGGCGCGGGAGGGAGCGGAGAGGGAGGGGAGGGGAGGGGGAGCGGGGGCGCGAGCGCGCGTGCGCGTAGGGATCCGAGGCGCGGGAGGAGGCGGGAGCTCGGGAGGCTGCGGAGGGGGCGGGTCTCGCGTCAGGCGCCACGTCCGCAGCCGGAGGCCGCCGCCGCCGCCGCCTCGGACCGAGTCTTCCGAGTCCTGAGCCCGAGGAGAGCGAGCGGAGGAGAGTGAGCATCTGGATCGCGCAGCCGACCCCGATCGCGTCGCCGCCTCTGCAGTCCCCGGTGCCGCCGCTCCTCCCCTCTGCCCGGCCGCTGCCCGCCCCGACCCCGCGGTGAGTGAGTCGGTCCCGTGTCCTGGGGGGGAGAGACGCGGGGCCTCCGGGGTCCTTTCCGTTAGCCCCTCTGCATCTCACCTGCGCGACCCGGGGGGGCCTGGCTACCCCACCCTGGCCTTTTGGGGGGCGATCGAGCGGGAAGGGGGAGGGGCGGGGCGGGGCGTCGTTGGATGGACGTGGTGCGGCCGGGTCGCCCCCCGGTTGGGACCGTGAGTTCGCGGACCAACGCGGTGTTGGGAGATCAGGGTGATGGATGGCGGGGAGGGGGGTGGCTCGCTCCTGGAAGCCCGGGTCTGAGCTGTGATCAGGCTGGCGTGGAGGTGGAGGAGGTGGGGAAGGTGGGTGCCTCCGAGGAGGAGCCCGGCTTCCGCGCCCCACTTCACTTCTGACCTGTTGATAAACCATCCTGGTGGGTTCTCAAGTCCGGGGTTGGGCTCCAAGCGGAGATTCCCGCTGCTCTTCCTAAATTTGGGAGCTCCACTCCCACGCCTGTTCTAAACCCGCAGGCGTGGGAAAGAAGGGGGCGCTGGCAGTGTCAAGGAACGACTGGGGAGTCCAGGAGCACCCCTCTCCGGGTAGTCACTGCCGACCCCAGGCTTAATCCAAAACCAGAGACCGCCGTGCACACGCAGCTTGTGCACTGGGCCCGGAGCTCCTACTCCGGATCAGATTGGATCGTCTCCCTTTAACACGTCTTACGTTGGAATTCTGCAGGAACTAAGGGTGTGCTAGGTGGACAGCGGAGGAAGGAGGTGCCCAAGTCAGCACTAGCCTCTAGGGTCATTTTCTGCCTCTCCTGCCACGTCACTCCCTCTGCTGATGAGAGAGAGAGGAAAAAAAGACTTGCTTGTGCCTAAAGGCTAAAGGTGGATCAATGAGGGGGAGAAAGGGCTTCTGGGAAGTTAGAAACACCTAGTTTAGGAAGCGAATTCTTATTTGATTGTGTCTTTGTGAACGCTGCTAATCCAAAAGGAAACATTGTGTTTATTTGTGTCTGCTGGTTAGTGTTTAAAACTTCTGCTTGCCTTCAAGGGCTATAACGCCAACAGGTAAGTGTATCTCCACTCCTGCTTTAGCAACCGTTAATGAAGTAATAGAGATCTGCTTTCATTTTTCACTTTCAATTTTTTGGGTTTTGTTATACCGCTTATACCAGAAACCAAGTTCAATGAAAACATCCTTAGAAAAGCTTAAGTGATTTTTACATGAGGCAAGTATTTGAATTTTTTTTCTACCATTTCTTGGAAAATCTTAACTTTCCTGTTTCAATCCTTGAGTTTTTGCCCTTTTCCTACTTCCTGATGGTATTGCATCAGATTACGTACAGTTAAGAGTAGGGTCTTTGTGTGTATTCATTGTCTCCACAAGATCTCGCACGAAGTGGGGATGCCAGCATCTCTTGAGCCAGTGAAGTGTATTTTAGTGAGGACGACTGTTGTACTGGTTTTCTGGCTTGGCAGAATATTTTAATCCTATTCCATGTTTCATTTAAGGACAACACTTAAACTTTTCTATTCTGAGACTGTGATTTGTCATTTTGTATGTGATTTTTAAACTTTCATTGATAAATTTTTCTACTTTCTTCCTCAGTGCCTTCCTTCTAGTCTAGCTGCTGTTAACTTAGCTGGCAGGAGCCACCTTTTATACAAGCAATGTTCAGGACTGTAAGCTACAGAAGATAAAGACTGGTCTAGACCTCACTATGCAGCTAGGCTGGTTTAGCTTAAGGCAATCTTTCTGTGCTTCACAAGAGCTGAGATTATGGGTGTGAGCCACCATGCCTAGCTTAGTCTCTTTCTTACATAGGAAGACTGTTACTTGGGTAACAAATGTCTTGAAGTGACTTTGAAGGTGAAGTGTTGCACACTGTATTTTGTAGCCGAGTTTTATACTGTTAACTTATGTGACTTTAGAGGTTTATACCCAGAGGATTTTCAAAAAACCATTTT
>NC_022024.1:36035982-36042269 GCF_000317375.1 Microtus ochrogaster
CTCACAGAGATCCGCCTGCCTCTGCCTCCCGAGTGCTGGGATTAAAGGCATGCGCCACCACCGCCCTAAAAAACCATTTTATATAAAATGTTGCTGAAACCCACAAACAGCATTTCTTCATGAGTGATTTTATTTTTCATAAAGCACACACACACACAACAGAGGGAAAGGTTTCCAGCAGGTGTTTGGTTGTTTCTATTATTGGAATAAATTACTCTCTAGGGAATAGTGGTATTGATATTTACTCAATATATCTGCCAGCTGTTGTAGTATTTTGTACGATAAGAAATATCCCTTTCCCATTAAAGTCTCTATTGCTGAACTTACTGTCATGTTATACAGGCCTGTAGTAAAGAAGTCTTCTATAGTTGATATTATAATGGTTTGTTCATGTCAGGACCAAAAGATAGAACTGATTATGTTTCTAAAATAAATCATTTTCTTTGATCTAAAGACTGCCCTATTTAGGAAAGCTTTTTTATAACTAGACACTTGTATGCATTATTAACTTGTATGCATCATGAGCTCCTAAAATACAGATAATATATTTTGTTTCTTAAGGAATGATCAAAGTGGTAATTGTTTGGAAAGTGTGTTCCTACTGAAGTAAGTTCTGGGTTAGAGCAGTGCCTGTAGCCTGTATGTGTCTAAATGCATCACAGGATGCAATGCTTAGGGTTCAAGTGTATGTTACACCAATGACTCAATGAGTTTACAACAGAACGGCTTGTACAGAAATTAGTAATTTGTGGGGGGACTGGAGAAATGGCTCAGTGGTTGAAAGAACTGGCTGCTTTTCCAGAGTACAGGGATTCAACTCCCAGCACCCACACGGGGGCTCACAATCAACTGTGATCCTGTTCAGGGGATCGGATGCCTTCTTCTGGTCGTAAGCTACATGGTACACACACACACACACACACACACTTTGCACAAGGCCAAACACATAAAATAAGAAATTCTCACTAAAGGGTAACTTTTATATACTTATTTCTTTTTGAGATATGATCTTGTTTCCAGCTCTGGCTGGATTGGAGAACACTGAGGACAGGCTGGCCTCAAATTCATGGCAGTCCTCCTGCTTCAGCTCCAGGGTGTTGGAACTATAGGGTTGCTTGACACCTGGCTTCCTGCTTCAATCTTAGAACTTTAGAATTAATTTGTGTGTGTGTGTGTGTGTGTGTGTGTGTGTGTGTGTGTACAATGTAAAAACACCCAGGCCATTTGAAACTCATCTTTTATATTAATCTCTGTGATAATTAACACTTCCCTCTAGTATTCGATCCCGATAAATTGTTTTAATGTCTGCCTTATATTTTTAGAACTCTTATACATTCCTTTCTTGCCTTCTATGAAGCTACATTAACTGTTCACTGAGTACTGACTGTTTATTTGAAGGTTTGTTTTGCTAAATTCTCTTCTTCAGCTGGCTCTTAAATGCAAACAACCTAATGAAGGCTGTAAGTCCATTCTCACCACTCATTAGCGTGATCACATCACGCATCCTGTATAGATTGAGTTGGTACTTAGAGCCATTGTCTAAACCTCACCTTGTCTCAGACTGTCTGGCTTCTTAAGTACAATTGCCTAATGGATGTCTTCTGTATATTCCCTGAAGGTATCTCGTTCAACTTCCTGTGTATGTTTTGATACAAAGGCTTGTTCACAAACCCTTCATTTTTCGATGAAATGGTTTCTTTTCTAATATATCCTGTCTTTGTTATCATTTCTGCATACTTAATTGCCCATACTAGAAAGCGAACACCCTAGATCTTTCCCATAAGCTTGTATTAATTAATATCCAAGTTGACTTTATACAAAAATTCAAGTATTTGACTTTATGAATCTGAAGATAGGCCAGGTGATGGTGGTGCATGCCTTTAATCCCAGCACTTGGGAGGCAAAAGGCAGGCAGATCTCTGTGAGTTCGAGGCCAGTCTGGTCTACAATGTGTTTCAGGACAGCCTCCAAAGCTACACAGAGAAACCCCATCTCGAAAAACAAAAAACAAAAGAGAGAGAGAGAAGAATCTGATGGTGAAATCGTAAACAAAACCCAAGCCGGGTGGTGGTGGCACGTGCCTTTAATCCCAGCAGAGGCAGGCGGATCTCTGGGAGTTCGAGGCCAGCCTGGTCTACAAGAGCTAGTTCTAGGACAGGCTCCAAAACCACAGAGAAACCCTGTCTCGAAAAACTGAACAAACAAACAAACAAACAAACAAACAAAAAAACCAAAACCCAAACCCTTGTCCTCAGAGTGTACATTTTAACAGGAATATACACACTTAGATATTCTAATAAAAGCTATGCAGAAATCAGACGAAAGTGAAAACAATAGGCAGAGTGGAGGAGAGTGCTTGCCTAGAGGGCTTACAGGGAGGTATTTATACCAGGACCCCCTTAGTCTCCTAACCCTGACAGGATTCGATTTTTGATTTTTGTTTTCTTGATAGCCATTCTGACTGGGCTGAGAGGGGATCCAGTTTTGATTACATTTCCTTGATGGCTAAGGATGTTTTTAATGCGCACATCGGAAATTGGCTAGTTTACTTGCCTACTTACTGATTACATTGTTTGCTCTTTCAGTGTTTAATTTTATTTATATATCCTGGATATTAATCCTCTATTTGATGTCTAACTGGCAAAGATCTTCTGTAGGCTGGCTGTTCACTCTGCTGGTGTTTCCTCAGATGCCTTAAAGATTTTAGCTAGTGGCTTTTTTTTTTTTTAAGGGAGGAGGAGTTTGGTTTGGTTCAGGGGTTTGCAGGGTACATAGTCTTCCATGGCAGAGTTAGTGGTGACTTGTGGCAGAGACTCCTCACCTCATAATGGACAAGGCGTCTTAGCTAGGTTTTAAAAGCACAGATCTGGCATTGTTACTCTGCACTAGTTCCTCACTGTCTGTCCACAGTAGGAAGGGGTCAGTTTACGTTTAATGACCATGTCTGTAGGCTATTGTAAAGCAGCTATGATCTATGGGTGGTGGTGTTATCTATTAGATGCAAGATATATACAGATGAAGTATGAAAAATAATTTTAAAAAAAGTTCTGTAGTGTAAAACCATTAGTAGTGATTTATGAGATAGGGACACTTTTGAAATGAATATAGTTGGAATCACATTCACATATATTTTTGAATTCCAGTTAAAATACGTAGGCTGAACCTGGGGTGGTGGCATATTCCTGTGATCCCAGCCTTGTAAGACTGAGGCGGGATTAAGCTCCATATCAGCTTGGGCTGCACAAGAGACGCTACCTAAAGAGAAAAAAAGAAGTAAGATGTATGTTTTCATGTCATTTCCAAATTACTATAGCTTCTATTGATCATGTTGGCCATCAGCCGGTTTATGGTGTGTTTCTATGAATAGGTATATAAATTTGTGCATTATTTAGTGGAATATAATGAATAGTTTATACAGGAGTTTGTCTCCTCTTGAAATTAAGGAAGAAATTGGCTATAATATAGTAATTTTTTCCACAAAAGGAACATATATTTTCCAGGATTTTCCATATGTTTTGTTACACAATATTCTCACTTCAGCATCAGGGCTGGGATGTCTTAATTTCTATTTGAAATCTTAATTATTTTTCCTTTGCCATATATTTTATATCAGTTGGGATTCAAACTTAGGCTTTCTAATTATTGAACACTATGCTGAATAATTTGTTATGTTCTTACCATGATTATAGATAGAAATGAAAATAAATGTAGCTTTCTAGTTTGAGGGGGTTTTCTAATTAATTAGTCAAGAGTTTCACCTTGGAGTAATGCACCAGATGATATGCTTTGTTCATCTTTGTACAAGATTTCATAGCTTCATTATTACTTTCTTTAATCCTATGAAATGATCCTCAATTCACAAGTCAGACAGACTAGGTGCTGCTGTATCTGAGTCAGGACTCTCACCAGAGCAAATAGAAGGTATTTATCAATCACAGAGCAACTAGAAGGTATTTATCAATCACAGAGCAAATAGAAGGTATTTATCAATCCTATGATCTGTGCTGTTGGCTTTTAGGCCACTGAAGTCTGTTTTAGGATTTAGGTTGTAAGGTTATAAGAAGATATAATACATGAAATCAAAGTTACCTTTGAAAGTCTCTGTTTTTACAGTCTACTCTACCACCATACCCAAGTTGACCGTGAGGCTGTAGACATAGGACGGATACTTAGACATAGGATGGATCTTATTTTTTCATCCTTTTTGTTATTGTCCAGTTCTCTTCACTAGCAATTTCAGGTGAAGTTCCACAGTAGAAACAACAAAGGAATACTTGCACTGTCGCTGCAGCTCTTTAGTGTTGATGCTAAAGTTTCTAGTGTCCATTGATGTAATTTCAAGTTCTTTGTAAACTCTGCAGTTTGAAGTAGGACACAGTAGGATGAGGTAGGTATTTAAAAATGTTCTCTGTTTAAGTAAAATTCCTTAAATTGATTCAATGCAGCATGTGAGAAGTGATAGTCTTACACTGAAATATGTTTTGTTTTATAGGTGATCATGAATCAGGCAGATAAAAATCAAGAAATTCCATCTTACCTTAGTGATGAGCCACCCGAAGGTAAGCTTGTACCTAGAGTAAGAATGGAAGGAATGTCCTGGTAAATTAATGCTGTCGTGAGGGGGCCACTGTTGGTTCCCAGCTGCTCAGCCCCCAAATAACCACTCAGAAACTGTATTAATTAGATCACTGCTTTGCCTATTAGCTCTGACTTCTTATCAGCTAACTCTTACATCCTAATATAATCCATTTCTATTAGTCTGGGTATCACCACGAGGTCGTGGCCTACCAGCACAATTTTAGCTTGTCTGTCTCTGCAGCAGCTCCATGGCTTCTCCCTGACTCTGCCTCCTTTCTCCCAGCATTCAGTTTAGTTCTCCCCATCTAGCTTTACTCTTTTGCCCTATCACAGGCCAAGACAGTTCTTTATTAACTAATAGTATTCACAGCATGCACAGAGTACCCACATCAAATTAAAGTTATGATTGTTTTTAAAAACTAAATATAAAGAATCATAACCTTTTTATCTGGTCAGTAACATGCTCCAAAATAGTTGAAATAAATACTTTTAGCCTTTAATAGGAAAGCACAGCCCTTGATGGATAGAGACACACTTTCCATTATTTAAGGTTTATTTCCTTGTTACACTTTTGTTGAAATAAGAGCAACGGAGCTGCGTCCCCGGCACCCGGCCACCCCCACGGCTAGCTTAGCTTATGTCCCGAAATAATTACACGGAAACTGTATTCTTTTAATCACTGCCTGACCCATTAGTTTCAGCCTCTTATTGGCTAGCTCTTACATATGGATCTAACCCATTTCTATTAATGTGTGTAGCCCACAAGCTGGCTTACCAGGAATGATCTTAACCTGCATCTGTCTGCAGTGGGACAATCATGGCGACTCTCTGACTCAGCTTCTTTCTCCCAGCATCCTGTTCTGTTTTCTCCGCCTACCTAAGGGTTGGCCTATGAAATGGGCCTAGGCAGTTTCTTTATTAATAAGAAATCATTCCCACATCACACTTTTATCTTTAGACCATTTCACAAGCAAGAGCATCCATGTGTTTATTTACAAAGGTGTGCGAGGTACAGGATGGTCTGTTTATTTCTGATATCCTACATACAACTGCACCTAATTTGAGACTTGAGATTTTAAAAATTCATATCATTCTTTGTTATATTTGATACCTTTCTATATTCTTACATGACCTTGGACTCTGCTAATTTGTCTTTCTAAATAATAACTATTTTAGCTTGAAAATTGTGACACAAATCACTCTTAGCATTTGCTTCTGAAAGCTTTGGAGACATTGTCTCCTGTCCTTTGGTATCCTGACTCCTACAGAAAATGCCTGAGGTCACCGCTCACTCATGTCTTTTGGTATAGACTTTCTAAGCTTAACATAAACCACAACCTCCTTGGGGCAGCATGTGACCCTGGGCTAGACGGCCTAACTCTAGGTAGTTCATTTTCTTCCCAGAGTGTTAGGCACAAATCAAATTTCTGGGCCAACATTAAAACAAAACCTTCAAAATATAAAAATAACAGTAAAATTCTTATAGGTAAGCCTCAGAGAGGATGGATGTGCTTGTCTGCCTTGGTGACTGATTAATATAATTCCAGAATTGTGAGGTAGAAGCCAGAGGATATCAAGCTCAAGGCTTGGCTATGTTACATAGTGAGACCCCCCCACACCTACAGAGGAACTATGTAATTGGTTTTAGTTTAGTGAAAAAAATATCCTACACACCTACAGAGGAACTATGTAATTGGTTTTAGTTTAGT
>NC_022024.1:36042404-36056068 GCF_000317375.1 Microtus ochrogaster
GTGTTTTACTTTTTAAAAACTTGTTAACCAGGTGTCATGGAACACGTCTTTAATTCCAGCACTTGGGAGGCAGAAGCAGGCAGATATCTGACTTTAAGGCTAGCTTGCATAGTGATATTTCATTTGTATTTTAATAAATAAAGCTTGCCTGAAGGCCAGAGAGTAAAACAGCCACATTGGTCAGTCATACAGACCTGGCTCACACCTTTAATACCAGATCTAGAGAGGAATATAAAGCAGCATGAACCAGGAACTCACTCTTTCAGTTTGAAGATTTCATAGAGGTAAGAACTCTCTAGCGACTTGGCTGCTTTGCTTTTCTGATCTACAGGTTGAACCCTAATATCTGTCTCTGTGTTTTTATTTTTTGTGCTACATTTGGCATCCAGTATGTAGCTCAAACCCACGACCCTGAGATTAAGAGTCTTATGCTCTACTGACTGAGTTAGCTGGGCTAACATAGACTAAGAATTACGGTTTCTTTAAATTGTAAGAGTTAGTTAATAATAAGCCTGAGCTAATGGGGGCAAACAGGCCAAACAGTTTATAATTAATATAAGCCTCTGTGTGTTTCTTTGAAGCTGAATGGCTGCGGGACTGGGTGGGACAGAAACTTCCATCTACAAGCCTAATCTGCAGAGTTCCACAATAGCCAGGCATACATAGTGAGACCTTGTCTCAAAAAAAAAAAAAAAAAAAAAAAAAAAAAAAAAAAAAAAAAAAAAAAACAAAGCAGCTTTGTTCTTTTCTTTGGAGACTGGATCTTTCCTGACAAATATGTGTCACTGTTCCCTTGTCCTCATCTCTAGGAAAAGATTGTGTATTGTAATAAAGTTAATCGTACAGTTTTGAGACAGGGTCATCCTGTGTAGCCTAGGCAAACCTTACACTGAGGCCCTTGTGCTTTCTCAGAGCGCTAATTACAGGCATGTCTGATGACACCAAGCTCCTTGCTTGCTTTATTTTTCAGGATTTAATAAAATTTTATAACTAATCTATTCAGGTTCTTACCTATATCGTAAGTCCTTTATTTTTAGCCATTTAAAATTTTAAAGTGTATTATGCTTAGTAGTTTTACTATTTGTATTTTAAAAACAAGTTTAGCAATGGCTGTATCTTATCCTTGTGTAATATTTTGTTCATTTTTAAATACTCATCTTCCATATTTTACATCAGTATCATGGCGTTTCAAGCTTATTCCCTTTCCCCATTTCTTACCTCCCTTTTCCTCTCTCGTTTCTGTTTTTCCGGTCACATGAGATCCTTAGCCTTCATGTCCCCTTTCCTCTTCATCTTTTTTTTTCTTTAACCCTCTCGATTTCCTTTTTAGATTTTTAGATTGTATCTGCATCTCCTCTCATTTGTATATACTGTAAACTGGGATCCAAATATGAAAGAGAAATGCAGTTACTTCTTTCTGAGTTTGAGTCATCTCACTTAATATAATACTTTCCAAATTTATTCATATCCCTGCAATTGTAATTTCATCTTTTTACAACTTAATATACGCACAACACTTTGAATATCATCTCTTGATGGGTATCCAGGCTGCTTCCATTTCTTTGCTGTTGTAGATAGAAAAGCAGTGAATATGGATGGGAATAGCTCTGTGTTAGGGTGTGCTGCCTTTGAGTCTGTGTGCCCAGGATGGCCTGTTTTAACTTCTTGAGGGACCACCATACTGATTTCCGCAATGGCTGCACTGGTTCACTTCAAGCAGTGAACAAGGTTTCTCCCCTCACATCCACACTAGCATCAGCTATTAGTTTCTTATTTTTGTTTGCTTATTTCGAGACAGGGTCTCTCTTATAGCCTTGGCTGGTTGTGAACTCGTATGCTGATGGGGGAAATCAGAACCAATTTTGTTTGCAAATGCCATAATGATACTTTGTGTGTCCATGTGAAAAATAAGTACTTAGAAAAATAATAATACGCAGGTATATATCAGCCTGCTTCTGCCTTCTGAGTGTTGGGATTAAAGGCATACACCACTGCATCAGCCTGATTAGTGGGGATGGTAGCCATTCTGACTTGGGTGAAATGGTATCTCACAGCAGTTTTAATTTGCATTTTCCAGAGGGCCAAGGATATAAAATACTGTGATTGGCTCTTGCTTTTTGTGTGTATGATCTTTGTACTTTAAGAAAACAAAATCTGGATATTAGTTGTCTGTCTGATGTTCTCCTGTTCTGGAGGCTGTTGCTTTTCTGAGTATTTCTTGTGCTGTACAATAACCTTTTAATTTCATGTAGCCCCAACTGTTAATTCTGGCGTTTATTTCCTGCCTGATGTACTAGTTAGAATAATCAGTAAGATTTTCCCAGTTAGAATGTAGAACAATAAAAAAATCTAAAGATGAATTTATGCTTTGTGTCTTAGAAAAGTTCAATTTTAGAACTTTCAAATAAGAGATCTGTTACCTGAGTGATGGTGTTTGTGTATTTTATAAACCTCTGCTGTCTGGAGTGAGAGAAGACAGGCGCATCGGTGCGGCTGCTCCTGCCCTCACTGCGCTGTGCATCATCGTGTTTCCGGACCTCTGAGTTGTCATTGTGAGAAGGAAGTGAAAAGACAGTAACATCTTGATATTACTTTGAAAGAGGTTCTTTTTTCCAGGAACCCCTCCCCCCGTAGTCCTTAGAGATCCCCAGAGCATCTCGAGAAACACATTTAATAAGGATGATTATTTTAGTAATTATTGGTTGAATCCTGCATAAGAAATTAAGGGATACATATGTTTATAATTTTATTTTTTTATACTTCCAAAGGTAAAATTTAAGTAACTGAACTGAAGCAGGTTAGTCTCTACACTATGTCTTGTTGTAGACAAGACTTAGCCCTGGCTGCACTTGCTGTGTGATACTGTTCCAGGGTAGACACAGAGACATCTGCTCACTCCAGATAGGGAGCCACCAATAGACCAAAGTCCGCCTTGGTGAACCAGTGAGTATAACTGGAGTTACGTATAGGAGTAGGAACGGTTCAAAGGCAGCTGCACCACCAAAGTCCACTCCAGTGTGGGTGACATCACAGCAGCTGGAAACCTGGAACACATCACACAGCCCGGAGCAGCTCAGCAGGTTGGGGAATGCCCTGTCCAGTTTGCTCAGCTGGTCTGTGCGTCTCCAAGCCCTCTTTACAGTTTACATATGCTCAGGAAGGGAGGGGCCTAGTGAATCTGGTCAATTTCAGGAACTTCCTGAAGCTATTTTAATTTGTTTGCTTTTGAGCTTAAGGAGCTTCTATGTAGAATGGAATATTTCATCTCCTTTTTAATAAAATAATCTGTGTCTTAACCAGCTTCCTTCCAAAATAGAAGATTTTCATCTTGAGGAAATTGCTACAGAACACTAAGTGTGCTGGTCCATGCCTGTAATCTCAGCATTTGTGAGGCAGAGGAAAGTGTGGGTTACATTAACAAGACCTTGCTTCAGAAGACTTAGCTCTGGACCAAGGTATAATATAAAATTTGTGCAGCTATACTTAGGCAAGAGCTCCTTACTGCTCGCTTGGTAAAGGGGCTTGTCAGATGGAGCTCCTGGTTGTGAGGAAGACGTTTTCACTGCCTCGTGTTTGACTGTCGTCTGCTTTCTCTCACCAGGGTCAATGAAGGATCACCCACAGCAGCAGCCAGGCATGTTGTCTCGTGTGACTGGAGGGATCTTCAGTGTAACAAAGGGAGCTGTTGGTGCCACCATTGGTGGTGTGGCTTGGATTGGTGGAAAGAGTCTGGAGGTGACCAAAACAGCTGTTACAACTGTGCCTTCCATGGGAATAGGGTTGGTGAAAGGCGGCGTGTCCGCTGTGGCTGGAGGTGTGACGGCTGTAGGGTCTGCTGTTGTAAACAAAGTGCCCTTATCAGGAAAGAAGAAAGACAAGTCTGACTAAGGGACAGGAACACGCGTGCGCTTGTGCGCTGGCACACGTGCGCCACAGAATGGGATGCCAGTGGCGTTGAACTGCTCAACACAGACTACAGCCAAGCCCACTGCTAAACTGTTGTGCTCAAAGTATTGACGGCTGGCTTCTCTAAAACAAGACGAGACCAATACTCTCTGTGTGTGGAGGCTTTTCACACTTACGTCCAGCTTTTTATCTGGTAAAATGTTACACTTGCTCGGTTGTAACTGAAGATATGGTATGTTTAAATATTTGCTCCGAGTCTTTCAGTTTGACTAAACATGTGAAGGTTCACCCTAGTAGATGATACAGTTCCACGTGTGCAGTGTGCCAGGTCACTCATGTGCCCCTTAGAAGGGATTGAACCACAAACTGTACCTTTGATGTGCCTAATAGTTTCAGATGTCTTAGTTTTTTATAACAATAGTGGTTTAGGCCAAGAGGCGTTCTTATTTAAGCTGGCAGAAAAGTCGCAGGAATTCAGAAGTTTAGAAGATAAATGGTTTTATGATACTGTTAATTGTTTTTTGTTAGATAAACCTTTTATTTGTTTAATCATTGATGCCTTACAAAAGAAAACATCTTTTCTAATACCGTAAATATGTGCAGTTCTTATAATTATCAGTGAATTCCTTTAAAGGTTGTAAAACTAGTTTTCCCTCTTAAGAATCTCAGGAGTATTGGGTGAAGGCGTCTCCTGTGTCAGTGAGTGAGACAGTGCTTGTTTGGTGTCAGGAGTTAATATCAGACATAGGCTTCAGCTGGGTTCGTGGTCCCATCGTCAATACGCCCCACAATGCCTAGGGAATATTTCTTAGCTGATCAGAAGCTGTGTGGGAAGAGTTTTATATTAAGAAGGAACAAGTATTAGTTTTTAAGTTCTTATAATTATCTGAAGCATAATTATATGAAGATAATCCTCCATGCATCTTCTGTCTTTAGGATGTCTTAAATTATCAGTAGCAACTCCTTTAAAAATACAATAGAAGCAACCACACACATATGAGGATTGACTCTTCAAATGAGTGAGATGGGCTGTACACATTGGCTTTGAATAAACACACACAGTGCTCTCAGTGACTTCTATAGGTTGTTTGTTCATCTGTCTGTCTTCTGAGATGGTAGCTCCTGCAGCCTAGGCTGGTCTGGAACTGGATACACAGCGGAGGGAAACCTGGAGCTCCTCATCCTCTTGCCTTCACTTCCCAAGTGCTGGGTCTATGTGATGCTGGGGATGGAGCCCAGGGCTGCGTGCGTGGTAGGCCAGGACTGCACCAGCTGAGCAGCACGCGCAGCAGAATTCACTCGTGCTTTAACACATGTTCTTCTGCAGCCCTTTAAAGCAGATGTAGACACCGTTTTCAAGCCAGTGTCAGGTAGGGAGTTGACTTTCTTTGGCATGGTGTGTTGTGTCTGAATGTTCATCATAGCTCATTTATTCTCACAGAACCGAACTCAAAAGTCCATTTGTTTTGTTTTAGTGTTCAGTTTCATGAAAACTTTAGTAAGTGAAATGTGTATTTGGCATTTATCTTATAAGCTAAGCCTGGGGAAAACCCTTAATTTTCTTTATACCTAAAACTAGAAATCTGTCTCCATTTTGTCCTTTCTAATTCCCTGGAGAGAAGAGGAGAGTGGTGCCTTGACATAAACAAGTCAAAGTGTAGTGTCTGAGAACGTGAGAAGATCACCCTCACATGCAGGCTTCAGTGTTTGTGACTCGTGGGTCAACAACTGGATAAAAGCATTCATAAATAACAGCAGGAATTTCAAGCAAATCTATAAATGTTCTTGGACCTTTATGCTTACACAGAACTGAAAATCACTAAGGAATTAAATTCAGAAGGATTAAATGGCCATTTATCTCATGCAATATAATGTAAGAGGCATTTGTTGGTACATCTGGTGAAATGTCTTAACAAATATTTTTTTAATTCCAAAATTAATAGACCCATTCTCAGTGATGTAAATACTGGTGTTGGAGAACTCGATTCCTGCCATTTAGGAATTACTGCTGGTTTGTTTCTAACTTCAAGACTGGTTTATGTGAGCTGCATATTTATTTTCAACTTTGCTTGTCTTTAAAATCACTTAAGGAAGATGGCTGTGATTAATTTCTGCTACAGAAAAGCCACCCGGTAGATTTTCTCCATTCTCCTAACTGCTAAAGTGCAGTGTTGCTCAGAGGGGCTTTTACAGCAGCAGCAGAACTGCGCAGATGTGCAGTTATATCGTTCCGTTGAGATGAGCTTGCATTTGATGGTGTGTACAGCTGTACACGTCTCTTCCGGTTTATTTACATAGACGAGCAGTGTGATCTGTTAAACAGGACTAGCTCACTTCCGAAACTATGGTTGTTGTATACATCTGGAAGCATCTGGTATTTAGCTCCTTTTTTTTTTTAGTGGGTTTTGGCACAGTGGAGATAAATTTGTGTGATCCACTTGAATAAATGACCTAATGTTGACGTATGAATACTGTATTTAGTGACATGTCAGATGAAAGTAGCTGACTGAATAATGCGGGTTGTTCCTTTTTGTATTAAAGGGATGGGGAAGGACACATGAATCTGATAATAAAGGACTATGATCTGCAAAGATGGAATGTTTCATAAAGATCTACAGAAATAAAGGCAATTCGTAAACAGGATCTTAAAACTTTTGGTTACGTAGCAGTTCAGGAAGTGCTGCAGTCAGGTTTTTGGTGGTAGCTGACAGACGTGATAATCTGGATGTAGACAGAACAGTGAAATACAAACACAATTGAAGACCGAGAGTTCAGATGTCCAGGTTTTGTCAGTCTCCAGGGTGGGCCAAGGCTTTCTTAACTCTTGTAGGTTGTGCTTAGGCACACTGAAGTGTGAACGCTGAGTTACACCTAGGGAACACGTCTAGTGTACATTGTAGGGGTCCCATGCCCACTTCTCCAGGGCTGGGGTTATAAGTGTTACCATAATTGGCATTTTTTATGTGAGTTCTAGGAATCAAACCTAACTTAGATTCTCATGTCCCAAACGCTCTGCTGACTGATGAGTGTCCTGAACCCTCCTCTCCCTCACACCAGCCCACCCCACCATCCCACTCCACGCAGCCCACCCCACACAGCCCACCCCATATAGCCCACTCCATTCCACACAGCCCACCCCACATAGCCCACTCCACACAGCCCACCCCACACAGCCCACCCCACGCAGCTGCCTCACTTCCCTACTCCTCCAGTCACCCCTGATGCAGTCAACCAGTGACTGCCCCCCTCCAGATTGATTACTCACTGCTCTGCGTTGTGGGGATCTCATCTACAGTGTAGCTTCAGACGCTACAGTAATGCAGACGGTGCTACTGTTTATCTCCTCTGCTGGCTCCTTGCTGCTCCACACTTGGTCATTTGCCTGTTACCAACCACCTCACAGTTGACAGGTAACTGCAGAAGGCCACAGAGCCTGTAACGTATTCCAGACCTGCTCTGAAAGAGCGATGAGTGCATGCATTACTGCTCACGGCCAGGATGGAGCTCTGGAGGTCCCCACCACACTTGTGATTGAATCTGAGGTCAAGTGTGCACTCTGCCACTAAGCTGCCTCTGGCCTTAACATTTTTCTTGACAGTCCTGAGTGCTTTGGGTAATGCCTTAGACTGAGCCTCACTGTAAACAGTGAGTATTCTTAACTTCCTGAGCACTTGTGGCTACTCAGTATCCCAGCTAAGAAGCTGAGCAGATTTGGATAGTGAGAGATACTTGCATTTGATAAGAGAATAAGAAAGGGTACTGGCTGCATTCTTAGTATGTTTCAGAAGCTGTGCACACTCCATAGTCAGCTGGCCGTGTGTTATCGCCAGTATTACAGTTGTTACGAGTGGTACAGCTGAAAGCGAGCCAGTCTTTATCTGGGTCATGTTTATCTTGGGACAGGATTTAGAAACGAAGTGGAACACTACAGCTGGAAGTGGTACCACATGAGGTAGATTTTCATGCTTTCTAGGAAGCTGCATTCATTTCAGATGCGAATGAAGTTTGAAACGACCGTTTCCACACCCCTCCCCACAGTCTGATTGCATTCCTTCCTGATTGCATTACTGTGCAGGGAAAGGTGGCCATCTTCCCCATTCCTGAGGCTGGGACAGAATTCAGATCTTAATACATCTGGACTCTTTGTTAGGTTCCTAACGGATGTGTGTGTTCGTAGAAGTAGGTGCTTGACTACATCCCTTTGGATGAGCAACACTTGTAGAGACACTCCTTCACACACAAGGTGAGGCTGGTTCTCTCTGAAGGCCTGTGTCGTTGGCCTGCTGGTGCCTCAGGGCTGGCGGTGAGGAATTCCACTTTGCCAGCAGCTCTGGGACCAACAGTGTGCATGGACTCCCAACAAGAGTATGTCCTCGTCAGTCCCTTCCAAACAGTCCATATGAACTATCGAGCTATGTGATGCTTTGGAGAAATAGGTCAAGTCAATGATTTTATTCAAACACAATTTATATTTATTTTATATTTTAAAACGCAGCAGTTGAGTCAGAGGCCATCAGTTGTGAGGCAATTTGAACACAACTCAAATCTCAGTAGGTCCTGAGACTCCCTAGTACTCACAAGCTGAATCGCTTGTTTGTGAATCGGTCACTTTCCCTGCCAGAAAGAAGCTCCCCGTCACTCGTCCACATCTAATTGTGCCACAGGGTTAAATAGTGGCCTTCCTTGCTTGGCTTGCATTTTGCTAAAGTTAGCCTCAAACTCCTTTTTTGTTCCGTTTAGACTTGCTAGATGGCCATCCTTTATTCTGTAGCCCAAGGAGTTCAGCTTTCTTATCCTGTATTGGACTATCTGTGGCGTTAACTCAAGGACCATTGGGGACTCTCTTATCTGAGCCATGGAGATGCCTTCCTTCAGAAGGGCCTGGATCCTCTCTTCTAGAACTGGGGCAGGGTAACACAGCAGCACAGGACAGTCCACAACTAACTGCCGCAGCTCACGGTCTGTGCATTCAAAAGTCGTCTTAGCGAAGGAAATACTGTTCTGGATGCTTCCTGGCTGCAGTTGAAAAAGAAACCCTTTCAGTTTGGACAGCAGCTGAAGAACTTGAGAGTCTGTGAAACCTTGCCCTTGAAGAAATTTTAGTATTTGGTCTACAGCCATGGGAGAACTCAACACAATGAATGGATTTTGGCTTAGTAACTTCAGCAGCCACACTTTGGCGTTGGCCGGAGAGCCACCCAAGTGTAGGTAGCTCTCCTGGAGAACCCCTATCATCCGCTTGTTGTTCGCTACAGGATTACGGAAGATGCTAGAGGCAGTTGTCAGAAACCTGCTAATCACCACATTCTTGAGCCCCAGCTCTTGAAAGAACTGAACATTGAGCTTCTGGTTCTCCTGGTCCTTAACAGTAAAGAAAGGCTCTGGGAACTGCTCTATTAACCGGATTAGCTCTGCTTCGCTTTTGCAGACCATCTGCCAGAGTTCCCTTTTGGCCTTAACTGCAGCAGGGCTGCAGACGATCGCTTCTGGACAGCGTTCCAAGATACTGGCTACCACAGTCTTGCTGGCACCTAGTTCTTTCAGAATGTCTGCAATCTCTTCAACGTGGGTGTCAGCCTCTAGAAGCACCCATGGTTTCAGTCTGCGGATCTTCCTGACGTCCACGGAGCACGCGTGGAGCCCAGCCACTGTTCTCGTGTTCTCTTGGTTTGACCGGCTGTCTGTTTCATAGGTGACACACGCCAAAGGTCTGATTTTGAGAGCTGGTGGCGGTGTTCTGTAAAGACGCAGCCTGCAGAGCTGGGGTCCCGTCAGCACCTTCCACGACGTCCTCCACAACATGCTGTAAGCCCTGGCTCATTCCCGCATCCTAAACTGAGAATGTCCACATTGAGCCTGCAAGGAAGATGAAGGCTTTAAAGGAACACTGACTTTTAGGACAGATACTCAGAAACCTGCGTTCCGAGCAGTAACTGGAAATGAAAGATTTAAGATAGCAGGGGAAACCACCCCATTCCAAGCCATCTCCTAATTGAAGGCATCCTGCCCTCTATGAATAAACATCGTCTGCCTGAGCCCTGCATCCATCCATTTACAGGTCGGAAGGCATGGGGTTCAAGGGCCTCAACTGACCGGACACAAATCCCCTTCCTACAACAGTTATATTTCTTTTTAGGTGGCATATTACTGTAGTGGCATTTCCATTGTATTTTAATAAAGCTCGCCTGGGGATCGGGAAAGTAAAACAGCCCCTGGTCAGCCTTGCAGACCAGGCAGTGGTGACACACACCTTTAATCCCAGTAGCCACACTAATTACCATGGAAACCAGGCAGCGCATGCCTTTAACCCCAGGCCTAGAGAGGATTATAAAACAGGAGGACACAGTTCTCAGATACAGTCTCCTGCTGAGATTCCTGGAGGCAGGGTCGCCATTTCAGACTGAGGTCCTGGTAAGAGCCAGTGGCTGACTGTTTTGCTTTGCGGATCTTCAGGCTGAACCCCAATTTCTCTCTTTGAGTTTTTATTAATTGTGCATCATATTACGCAGGTAATTGTCTTTTCATGTTGATGTTTAGCTCGGGTAGACTCTTAGGAAGGGAAGATGTCATCTTTTATTGTATTTTAAAGTATTTTTTTGCTGATGAGCTGACCTTGTTTTATTTGAAATGAGTTCATAAATGCATATTTGTTTTTATTAGAACTTTGTAAATGCAACTTTTTAAAAAAAAATAAATTCAGGATTAAAGTCGACCTTAGCCAAGCTAAGCGAGATGTGCTCTGTGACAGCCTTAGAGAGACCCCTGGAAATCAGGTCAGCAGTGCGACGATGACCCTTTCACCTTGTGCTTCACCAGCCATGCCGAACCTGGCTCTAACTGACTGAGTAAGGCTGGGTGAGTTAGCTGAATCCAGCTGAACACAGTGGTGATCTGAGCAGGACTTCACGTCTACCCAAGTAGCCCTTGCCTTCTTCACCTATTAGAAGATGCTACACCGTCCGAAGCACAGCTGCCCCTGCCCATGTAGGGGTGCCGTATTCCACTTCCATCCCAGAGTCCTAGCTGGGCCCATGTGATAAAGGGACATGAAAGGTCAACAGGAGAGCATGTCAGTTTATTTCCTACGAGTTGGACATGTCTTGGAAGCCCATATAAAGACAGGACCCAGAGCAGGACAGGCCACATGGAAGGGGACGGACAGCGAGATGTGAGGAGCAAGTCCACTGTATGAGGAGCTTCAGAGCTGAGGTATTCTGTAAGACTCGGTCTAAGAAGGGTTACTCCTCAGTACAGCAGGCTCTTGGGGAGTCAGCCCCGCCACAGAGGCCTTGTGTTTACAGACTTGGAAGGGTTAGTGCAAAGACGGCCATTTCCAGTCCTCGCTACCACCAGTGTTCCTGCCGTGCAGGCTGCGGACTGCAGACCTGTCCTAGCCAAATGCTTACTCTGTGCGGAATGTTGGTTTGTAGTGGAGGCTCACACGTGGACAGCTTGTCTTACTCTGTGTGGAATGCTGGTTGGTTGTGGAGGCTCACACGTGGACAGCTTGTCTTACTCTGTGCGGAATGTTGGTTTGTAGTGGAGGCTCACACGTGGACGGCTTGTTTTGCTCACAGTTTAACTTGCTTCACATTGTTCCCAATGCCACAAGGCAAGATAAAAATATTATCTTTAAGATAGTTTCTGTGAGAGCTGTCAGTTTTAGCAGGAAAGAGCTGGTGAGTATGCTGGAGCCCAGGCAGATGGAGCCCAGGCGGATGCAGGTTCTCACCCTTGCTATTCTGTAGGTTCTGGCCTCTTGTCCGGACCTCATGCTGGGCTGGGGCCAAGGCTCTGTGGCTGAACTGCCTGTGCCCAGCCCTGGATTGAATTTATGGAGTGATCATGAAGTTTGTTAGCTTCAGACTAAACAGTAATTCAAAAAATACCTCATGGGAAACGTGCTGGTGAGCATTAGAAACAGGACAGCACCCACACCTTACAGGGCACTGTCGGAGTGAAACACGTTTCAAGTCCTCTGAGTAAGTATCTAATAAGTGGTAGTTATCACTGGGAACTACGGGAAGCCAAAGTCTTGTAGAGATACAACTTTAAACTGAATTTCGGGGTGAATTTGGGAGGGGGTGGGTCTGGAACATGAATTAGGGTAAGGAGTCAGGTGAATATGACCAAAATACACTGTATGCCTGTATAAAATTCTCAAAGAATAAAACTATACTTTAAAAAGGCTTTGAAAGATTGCTTGTCTTCTCATTGTGAGACACATAACATGGCATCTGTGAGGAGCAGGCCGTTCTCGGACAGAGCCTGCAGGCACCTTGGTTTCAGCCCCTCCAGCCTCCAGAACTGAGGAATAATAAGCCACTATCATGAGTGGCCCGTCTAAGCTGCTCTCCTGTAAGAGCCCACATGCATTAAAGCAAAATACTTTCTTCTGCTAAACAAACCCCAAATCCCAAGTTTAAGACAGAAAATCAGTTTACAAAGGGTAAATGAAATGTTTAAGTATGTCAGCTTTCCAAAATAACTCCATAAAACTAATACACCCTCTGCAGAGCTGCTGAATTGTGAGGAACAGACACAGGTAAAAAACCTACAACCCTGCCATTTATAGATAACTTAATGCTTCGTTATTTTTGAGGTGGGGTCTTGCTCTATGGCTCTGGATGTGTAGCCCAGGCTAGCCCCAAACTATGGCATTCACACCTCAGCCTCTTGAGTTGGAATTGCAGGCATGTGCTTGATGGCAGCCGCTCATAGCTTACTGTTTTCTTCTGCTTCTCACTGCCTTGTCACAACCTTTGAATTACATCTGAATTCTGTCTACAACTCTGACAAAGTCCCAGAGAGCCAAGGGTCCCATGAGTGTTGGGGCAGATACTGTGTAGCCCGGACACTGGATAAAATAGCTTGGTGTGAGGGTCTCATCCTGCAAAACGAAAGAACACTGCAGCCCCGTTTCCATGTCAAGCCACTCCCACCGACAGAGGCGCCCATCAAATGAGGAAAGGGAAAGGGAAGCTGTACCCCAGTTTCTGCTCACTGAAAGGTGAGGCTGGAGGTAGTCATCAGGACAGTCAGGCTGCCTCTTGCCCTTCTGCTGGGCAGACACAGTTAGCAGCAAAAACAAAAACCTGAGTAATAACTACAACTTGTAAAGCCTAGCCGTGGCACTAAAATGGCAGACGAGCATTTAGAATGAACGGAGCTCGGCACAGCTCACTCCCTCCTATTGCCGGGCAGCCACCTGCATTTCATGTTTGCCCCTTAAAGCGGGTTTCTAGACTCCTAGGGAGGAGCGGAGAGCTGCACACAAGGTTGCTAAGGTTGGATGGCATCCTAAGAAACACAAGCACATAAGCAATTCCTGGCTCTGAAATGTGGACCATAACTCACCAGTGAAGTGTTTGGTCACAAGGCTGACCTTTGTAATATGCTGCTTTTGGCCTGATTTTCTCTGTGCCTTTTTGTCCTTCGTACATCATAAAAAATTAACATGCAAAAACTCTCCATAAGGGGAACAGCATCTTTTTTCTAGAATTGCATTCTCTGATTCATTGTCGGTTGCTGCTGTCTTTTAGCATTTCAAAGTAACCACCTTTTGGAGAGACAGACAGACAGACAGAGACAGAGGCTCCCACATGCTGGTGTTACAGGCACGAGTTAGAGCTCTCACTTTTAACAAGTTGTGGTAAGATGCTAATAAAGGCATGGCAGTATTTCAGTGGGTAGGGTCCTTTGACAATGCTGTGTGTGTGTTGTGTGTGTGTGTGTGTGTGTGTGTGTGAGATTGAGCA
>NC_022024.1:36060378-36073801 GCF_000317375.1 Microtus ochrogaster
AGCCCACTCCACACAGCCCACCCCACACAGCCCACCCCACGCAGCTGCCTCACTTCCCTACTCCTCCAGTCACCCCTGATGCAGTCAACCAGTGACTGCCCCCCTCCAGATTGATTACTCACTGCTCTGCGTTGTGGGGATCTCATCTACAGTGTAGCTTCAGACGCTACAGTAATGCAGACGGTGCTACTGTTTATCTCCTCTGCTGGCTCCTTGCTGCTCCACACTTGGTCATTTGCCTGTTACCAACCACCTCACAGTTGACAGGTAACTGCAGAAGGCCACAGAGCCTGTAACGTATTCCAGACCTGCTCTGAAAGAGCGATGAGTGCATGCATTACTGCTCACGGCCAGGATGGAGCTCTGGAGGTCCCCACCACACTTGTGATTGAATCTGAGGTCAAGTGTGCACTCTGCCACTAAGCTGCCTCTGGCCTTAACATTTTTCTTGACAGTCCTGAGTGCTTTGGGTAATGCCTTAGACTGAGCCTCACTGTAAACAGTGAGTATTCTTAACTTCCTGAGCACTTGTGGCTACTCAGTATCCCAGCTAAGAAGCTGAGCAGATTTGGATAGTGAGAGATACTTGCATTTGATAAGAGAATAAGAAAGGGTACTGGCTGCATTCTTAGTATGTTTCAGAAGCTGTGCACACTCCATAGTCAGCTGGCCGTGTGTTATCGCCAGTATTACAGTTGTTACGAGTGGTACAGCTGAAAGCGAGCCAGTCTTTATCTGGGTCATGTTTATCTTGGGACAGGATTTAGAAACGAAGTGGAACACTACAGCTGGAAGTGGTACCACATGAGGTAGATTTTCATGCTTTCTAGGAAGCTGCATTCATTTCAGATGCGAATGAAGTTTGAAACGACCGTTTCCACACCCCTCCCCACAGTCTGATTGCATTCCTTCCTGATTGCATTACTGTGCAGGGAAAGGTGGCCATCTTCCCCATTCCTGAGGCTGGGACAGAATTCAGATCTTAATACATCTGGACTCTTTGTTAGGTTCCTAACGGATGTGTGTGTTCGTAGAAGTAGGTGCTTGACTACATCCCTTTGGATGAGCAACACTTGTAGAGACACTCCTTCACACACAAGGTGAGGCTGGTTCTCTCTGAAGGCCTGTGTCGTTGGCCTGCTGGTGCCTCAGGGCTGGCGGTGAGGAATTCCACTTTGCCAGCAGCTCTGGGACCAACAGTGTGCATGGACTCCCAACAAGAGTATGTCCTCGTCAGTCCCTTCCAAACAGTCCATATGAACTATCGAGCTATGTGATGCTTTGGAGAAATAGGTCAAGTCAATGATTTTATTCAAACACAATTTATATTTATTTTATATTTTAAAACGCAGCAGTTGAGTCAGAGGCCATCAGTTGTGAGGCAATTTGAACACAACTCAAATCTCAGTAGGTCCTGAGACTCCCTAGTACTCACAAGCTGAATCGCTTGTTTGTGAATCGGTCACTTTCCCTGCCAGAAAGAAGCTCCCCGTCACTCGTCCACATCTAATTGTGCCACAGGGTTAAATAGTGGCCTTCCTTGCTTGGCTTGCATTTTGCTAAAGTTAGCCTCAAACTCCTTTTTTGTTCCGTTTAGACTTGCTAGATGGCCATCCTTTATTCTGTAGCCCAAGGAGTTCAGCTTTCTTATCCTGTATTGGACTATCTGTGGCGTTAACTCAAGGACCATTGGGGACTCTCTTATCTGAGCCATGGAGATGCCTTCCTTCAGAAGGGCCTGGATCCTCTCTTCTAGAACTGGGGCAGGGTAACACAGCAGCACAGGACAGTCCACAACTAACTGCCGCAGCTCACGGTCTGTGCATTCAAAAGTCGTCTTAGCGAAGGAAATACTGTTCTGGATGCTTCCTGGCTGCAGTTGAAAAAGAAACCCTTTCAGTTTGGACAGCAGCTGAAGAACTTGAGAGTCTGTGAAACCTTGCCCTTGAAGAAATTTTAGTATTTGGTCTACAGCCATGGGAGAACTCAACACAATGAATGGATTTTGGCTTAGTAACTTCAGCAGCCACACTTTGGCGTTGGCCGGAGAGCCACCCAAGTGTAGGTAGCTCTCCTGGAGAACCCCTATCATCCGCTTGTTGTTCGCTACAGGATTACGGAAGATGCTAGAGGCAGTTGTCAGAAACCTGCTAATCACCACATTCTTGAGCCCCAGCTCTTGAAAGAACTGAACATTGAGCTTCTGGTTCTCCTGGTCCTTAACAGTAAAGAAAGGCTCTGGGAACTGCTCTATTAACCGGATTAGCTCTGCTTCGCTTTTGCAGACCATCTGCCAGAGTTCCCTTTTGGCCTTAACTGCAGCAGGGCTGCAGACGATCGCTTCTGGACAGCGTTCCAAGATACTGGCTACCACAGTCTTGCTGGCACCTAGTTCTTTCAGAATGTCTGCAATCTCTTCAACGTGGGTGTCAGCCTCTAGAAGCACCCATGGTTTCAGTCTGCGGATCTTCCTGACGTCCACGGAGCACGCGTGGAGCCCAGCCACTGTTCTCGTGTTCTCTTGGTTTGACCGGCTGTCTGTTTCATAGGTGACACACGCCAAAGGTCTGATTTTGAGAGCTGGTGGCGGTGTTCTGTAAAGACGCAGCCTGCAGAGCTGGGGTCCCGTCAGCACCTTCCACGACGTCCTCCACAACATGCTGTAAGCCCTGGCTCATTCCCGCATCCTAAACTGAGAATGTCCACATTGAGCCTGCAAGGAAGATGAAGGCTTTAAAGGAACACTGACTTTTAGGACAGATACTCAGAAACCTGCGTTCCGAGCAGTAACTGGAAATGAAAGATTTAAGATAGCAGGGGAAACCACCCCATTCCAAGCCATCTCCTAATTGAAGGCATCCTGCCCTCTATGAATAAACATCGTCTGCCTGAGCCCTGCATCCATCCATTTACAGGTCGGAAGGCATGGGGTTCAAGGGCCTCAACTGACCGGACACAAATCCCCTTCCTACAACAGTTATATTTCTTTTTAGGTGGCATATTACTGTAGTGGCATTTCCATTGTATTTTAATAAAGCTCGCCTGGGGATCGGGAAAGTAAAACAGCCCCTGGTCAGCCTTGCAGACCAGGCAGTGGTGACACACACCTTTAATCCCAGTAGCCACACTAATTACCATGGAAACCAGGCAGCGCATGCCTTTAACCCCAGGCCTAGAGAGGATTATAAAACAGGAGGACACAGTTCTCAGATACAGTCTCCTGCTGAGATTCCTGGAGGCAGGGTCGCCATTTCAGACTGAGGTCCTGGTAAGAGCCAGTGGCTGACTGTTTTGCTTTGCGGATCTTCAGGCTGAACCCCAATTTCTCTCTTTGAGTTTTTATTAATTGTGCATCATATTACGCAGGTAATTGTCTTTTCATGTTGATGTTTAGCTCGGGTAGACTCTTAGGAAGGGAAGATGTCATCTTTTATTGTATTTTAAAGTATTTTTTTGCTGATGAGCTGACCTTGTTTTATTTGAAATGAGTTCATAAATGCATATTTGTTTTTATTAGAACTTTGTAAATGCAACTTTTTAAAAAAAAATAAATTCAGGATTAAAGTCGACCTTAGCCAAGCTAAGCGAGATGTGCTCTGTGACAGCCTTAGAGAGACCCCTGGAAATCAGGTCAGCAGTGCGACGATGACCCTTTCACCTTGTGCTTCACCAGCCATGCCGAACCTGGCTCTAACTGACTGAGTAAGGCTGGGTGAGTTAGCTGAATCCAGCTGAACACAGTGGTGATCTGAGCAGGACTTCACGTCTACCCAAGTAGCCCTTGCCTTCTTCACCTATTAGAAGATGCTACACCGTCCGAAGCACAGCTGCCCCTGCCCATGTAGGGGTGCCGTATTCCACTTCCATCCCAGAGTCCTAGCTGGGCCCATGTGATAAAGGGACATGAAAGGTCAACAGGAGAGCATGTCAGTTTATTTCCTACGAGTTGGACATGTCTTGGAAGCCCATATAAAGACAGGACCCAGAGCAGGACAGGCCACATGGAAGGGGACGGACAGCGAGATGTGAGGAGCAAGTCCACTGTATGAGGAGCTTCAGAGCTGAGGTATTCTGTAAGACTCGGTCTAAGAAGGGTTACTCCTCAGTACAGCAGGCTCTTGGGGAGTCAGCCCCGCCACAGAGGCCTTGTGTTTACAGACTTGGAAGGGTTAGTGCAAAGACGGCCATTTCCAGTCCTCGCTACCACCAGTGTTCCTGCCGTGCAGGCTGCGGACTGCAGACCTGTCCTAGCCAAATGCTTACTCTGTGCGGAATGTTGGTTTGTAGTGGAGGCTCACACGTGGACAGCTTGTCTTACTCTGTGTGGAATGCTGGTTGGTTGTGGAGGCTCACACGTGGACAGCTTGTCTTACTCTGTGCGGAATGTTGGTTTGTAGTGGAGGCTCACACGTGGACGGCTTGTTTTGCTCACAGTTTAACTTGCTTCACATTGTTCCCAATGCCACAAGGCAAGATAAAAATATTATCTTTAAGATAGTTTCTGTGAGAGCTGTCAGTTTTAGCAGGAAAGAGCTGGTGAGTATGCTGGAGCCCAGGCAGATGGAGCCCAGGCGGATGCAGGTTCTCACCCTTGCTATTCTGTAGGTTCTGGCCTCTTGTCCGGACCTCATGCTGGGCTGGGGCCAAGGCTCTGTGGCTGAACTGCCTGTGCCCAGCCCTGGATTGAATTTATGGAGTGATCATGAAGTTTGTTAGCTTCAGACTAAACAGTAATTCAAAAAATACCTCATGGGAAACGTGCTGGTGAGCATTAGAAACAGGACAGCACCCACACCTTACAGGGCACTGTCGGAGTGAAACACGTTTCAAGTCCTCTGAGTAAGTATCTAATAAGTGGTAGTTATCACTGGGAACTACGGGAAGCCAAAGTCTTGTAGAGATACAACTTTAAACTGAATTTCGGGGTGAATTTGGGAGGGGGTGGGTCTGGAACATGAATTAGGGTAAGGAGTCAGGTGAATATGACCAAAATACACTGTATGCCTGTATAAAATTCTCAAAGAATAAAACTATACTTTAAAAAGGCTTTGAAAGATTGCTTGTCTTCTCATTGTGAGACACATAACATGGCATCTGTGAGGAGCAGGCCGTTCTCGGACAGAGCCTGCAGGCACCTTGGTTTCAGCCCCTCCAGCCTCCAGAACTGAGGAATAATAAGCCACTATCATGAGTGGCCCGTCTAAGCTGCTCTCCTGTAAGAGCCCACATGCATTAAAGCAAAATACTTTCTTCTGCTAAACAAACCCCAAATCCCAAGTTTAAGACAGAAAATCAGTTTACAAAGGGTAAATGAAATGTTTAAGTATGTCAGCTTTCCAAAATAACTCCATAAAACTAATACACCCTCTGCAGAGCTGCTGAATTGTGAGGAACAGACACAGGTAAAAAACCTACAACCCTGCCATTTATAGATAACTTAATGCTTCGTTATTTTTGAGGTGGGGTCTTGCTCTATGGCTCTGGATGTGTAGCCCAGGCTAGCCCCAAACTATGGCATTCACACCTCAGCCTCTTGAGTTGGAATTGCAGGCATGTGCTTGATGGCAGCCGCTCATAGCTTACTGTTTTCTTCTGCTTCTCACTGCCTTGTCACAACCTTTGAATTACATCTGAATTCTGTCTACAACTCTGACAAAGTCCCAGAGAGCCAAGGGTCCCATGAGTGTTGGGGCAGATACTGTGTAGCCCGGACACTGGATAAAATAGCTTGGTGTGAGGGTCTCATCCTGCAAAACGAAAGAACACTGCAGCCCCGTTTCCATGTCAAGCCACTCCCACCGACAGAGGCGCCCATCAAATGAGGAAAGGGAAAGGGAAGCTGTACCCCAGTTTCTGCTCACTGAAAGGTGAGGCTGGAGGTAGTCATCAGGACAGTCAGGCTGCCTCTTGCCCTTCTGCTGGGCAGACACAGTTAGCAGCAAAAACAAAAACCTGAGTAATAACTACAACTTGTAAAGCCTAGCCGTGGCACTAAAATGGCAGACGAGCATTTAGAATGAACGGAGCTCGGCACAGCTCACTCCCTCCTATTGCCGGGCAGCCACCTGCATTTCATGTTTGCCCCTTAAAGCGGGTTTCTAGACTCCTAGGGAGGAGCGGAGAGCTGCACACAAGGTTGCTAAGGTTGGATGGCATCCTAAGAAACACAAGCACATAAGCAATTCCTGGCTCTGAAATGTGGACCATAACTCACCAGTGAAGTGTTTGGTCACAAGGCTGACCTTTGTAATATGCTGCTTTTGGCCTGATTTTCTCTGTGCCTTTTTGTCCTTCGTACATCATAAAAAATTAACATGCAAAAACTCTCCATAAGGGGAACAGCATCTTTTTTCTAGAATTGCATTCTCTGATTCATTGTCGGTTGCTGCTGTCTTTTAGCATTTCAAAGTAACCACCTTTTGGAGAGACAGACAGACAGACAGAGACAGAGGCTCCCACATGCTGGTGTTACAGGCACGAGTTAGAGCTCTCACTTTTAACAAGTTGTGGTAAGATGCTAATAAAGGCATGGCAGTATTTCAGTGGGTAGGGTCCTTTGACAATGCTGTGTGTGTGTGTGTGTGTGTGTGTGTGAGAGAGAGAGAGAGAGAGAGAGAGAGAGAGAGAGAGAGAGAGAGAGAGAGATTGAGCATCCACACAGAGGTCAGAGGACAACCTTCAGTGTTTCCACCTCGTTTGGAGCAAGGTCTTCCCATAATTTATGATGCCTCCTTCAGCATCCATCCACATGAGCCTTGTTAGCAGGCCTTCCCCACCCTAACTTGGCCAGGCTGCTCCGCTCCTGCCCGTGCTGCACACTCGCCTTCTTCTGTCAGACCATCTTAATCGATGGTAACACGCCCTTTTCTGCACTGTCCACCAACAACCTGAATCCTCTCAGATCTGTAGCCTGCTGCTGCCCTGCCCAGCCCTCCCTTCCCTCTCTGCCTTGTTCCTGCCTCACCGAGTACACCAGACCTCCCCTTCAACTTTTTGGTTTTCTAGGACATATAAATGCTATGTTTACAACACTCTACACTCTGTCGACCGTGTGTAGCATTATCTATACAAAATACCTTAATTTTAAAAAACACTCCATTGCTTAAAATGCTAATGACCATCTGAGCCTTTATTGGTTTGCAGTCTTGGTGGCAGATGGCTTTGCCGTCCTTGAAACTGATGGCTGTGGAGTGATTAACGCTGAATGCTGGGATGACTTGAAAATGCTTTCTGTTATTATTATTGAATGTGTGTGGAGGCACCTGATGTGGTCTGAGGACAACTCAGTGGGGTTGGTTCTCCGTTTCCACCTTTACATGTTCTGGGATTGATCTCGGGCTGTTAGGTTGACTCACAGGTCCTTTGATTTGCTTAAGCATCCTGCCAGCCCCTGCCAAGTTCTCAGAATAAGGCAGTGCAGTCCGCTGCTTCAATTGACCTTTTCCCAAAAGACTTCTTTGTAGTATTCAGTGCTGTTTGATAGTATTTTCCTCAAGTAGAAGTGCTTCAAATCCAGAGCCAGGCCTCTCAGACCGAATGAGTGCTTTATCCACTAAGTTTATGCGACTCTAAGTCCCTTGCTGTCTGTCATCTTCACCAGGAATGGATTCCGCCTCAAGAAGCCGCTTCCTGTCATTCATAAAAAGCAACTCCACATCTGCTAGAGTTTTGTGTGTGCTTGAACGATGCAGTCACATCTTTGGCTCCGTGTCCAACTCTGCTTCCACCACATCCTGATTTTCTTCCTTCACAAGCCTCCAGCCCATCAAAGGGCTGACTGCTTCCTCTAACTCCAACAATGCCGACACCTTGGCTCCTCCCAACTGGAGTAGGGGATCCTTGCCAGAAGATTTTCTGATGAACTCTACCCATATCCCACGACTTTGCACCTCAACAAAACACTAAAGAAAGACCAGCAAGATTGCTCTGCAGGTAAAGGCGTGAAGCGAGGCAATTAAAAACTCAGAGACAGGTACTGGGGTTTAACCTGAAGACCAGAAAAGTAAAGCAGCCCGTCACTGCATCTTACGTTGACCTCAGTCTGAAAGGAATCTCGGAGATGAGACTGTGTCTGAGAGCTGTCTCCTCCCATCTTATATTCCTTTCTAGTTCTGGGATTAAGGGTGTGCACCCCTACCGTCTGGTTTCTATGGCAAATTAGTGTGGCTACTGAGATTAAAGACGTGTGTCATTGCTGCCTGGTCTGTAAGGCTGGTCAGTGTGGCAAGCTTTATTTACTGAAATACAAATGAAATGCCACTACCAAGGTGCTCGTCACCAAGGCTGCTGATCTGACTTTAAACTTAGAGACGAACACGGTGGAGAGAACTGAGCTCCGACCTCCACACATGCACCTTGGCGCACCCCTCCCCACCGCCCCTAAATGCTTTTTTTTCAGCTAATTAAAAAAAAAAAAGGCCAACACATTATCTACGAAGAGCAATAAAGGCTACAACATCCAAATGCGGTCACTCACATTTACCCCTTCGGCTGCACCCTCTCCTTCTCCACCTCTCCTTTCTGCAGTTCGGACATTCACTGCCACTGCCACTCCTGTCACGGTCCCCTTGGTCCCATCCTCTTGGCTGATTCTTGCAGATCCTTCCTATTCTGCTTATGGCTCTCACTAAAGGCAGCTGCCCTGCAACCAGAGCTGCTGAGTAGTTCCACGTCCTATTTCTCTTGGCTTTTGTAGCTTTCGGCATTATTCGACCACTTGTTTTTCAAAATGTTCTGTTTGGCTTCCAAGCTACCTCTCCGTGTTCTTAGGGCTCCTCCCCCTGTCCCTCCACAGCCTCATCTGTAGGCTTGGTGGCCTGAAATTCCAGCCTAGGAAGGCTGAGGCATGAGTTCTAGGCCAGCCTGCTCTACCTCGAGTTTTTCAGGTTAGCCTAGGCTGCAAAGTAACAACGTGTCTCAAAAAAAACAAATTATATTACAATTAAAGAAACACAGACGACGAATTGGAGAGAGTAATGTGTATGTGTACTTGACAAAGGGTTGGGGGAAGAAAAAGGAAAGGGGAAATGATATATTTTAATTAAAAATACCTTAAAAAACGGGTAGGGTTTTCCAGTGGTGGAGGGGGGGGATAAGGGGAAGAAACCAAATAAGCAAGCACCCTTTCCTTCTTACCTTACAGTCCCCAAAGAGCCTGTCCCTGCCTAGAGCTTCAGTTACTTCAGCTGGGGCTTCCCCGCAGCTTCTCAGATGTGACTCTGTCACCGCCCCCCCCCCACAACAGACTGTTCAGTGGCACTTTAGGACAGACACACAGCCATTTGTAGAAAAGACTCTGGGCTTGGGTGCCACCTGAATCCCCACCTTCCACTCTTACAAACCACAGTCACTTTCTGAGCCTGAGGCACTAACTGTTTCCACCCCGGCCTTCAAAGGCTCTGGGCTACTCTCACTGTGCTGACTTGCAGAACTGAGTGTCACTTTCTTAAGGAAGCGTCTCCCTCTGACCTTTTAGGTGAAACCTCATGTCCCCTTTATAGGCTTTTATGCCACCAGGGACTGCAACTCTGCCTAGGACGGCTGTGGCGATCCATGTTTCTGTGTCGGTATCCCAGAAGAGAAGACCCTTCACATCACCATGCTCTAATGGGCTCCATCTCCGCCCCTTCGCAGACTGCCAACACTAACTTTGCGAAGGAGGAGCAGGCGCCTTCCCCTGTGCTTATGACTTTCACAGAAGCATTTATCAGCAGTTTCTTTTTGTTCTGCTCTGCTTTTTTTTTTTTTTTAAAAAAAATCTATTTATTATGTACACAATATTCTGTCTGCATGTATGCCAGAAGAGGGCACCAGGCCTTATTACAGATGGTTGTGAGCCACCATGTAGTTGCCGGGAATTGAACTCAGGACCTTTGGAAGAGCAGGCAATGCTCTTAACCTCTGAGCCATCTCTCCAGCCCTCTGCTCTGCTTTTTAAGCCCAGGCTGCCATCAGGAGTGCTAGGCACCAGGTCTCCTGCACACACTTCTTTATATAGACTTTCCAGAAAAATAAGGCCCACGCCTTTCCCACTTCGGAAATGGTTTTAGCAGGATCTGTGAGCAGCACGTAGTCATCGCGGGGGGGGGGGGTGGGGGGGGGCGACGACGACGACGGTGGACCCTGTTGTTTACTTTCTGTAACGAACAAAGAACATGGCCCACGAAGCAATGAAATCAAATTAACAGAGCAAGGCCATGGAACAATGTAGAGGGAAAAAACTGAGTTATTTCTGCACACCGCTTTGGAGTTAATTTCCAATTAGCCATAACTTCGGGAAGCTACTTCACTTTCTGTGCTGGCAGTGTGGGCAACAGGAACATGGGACGCTGCTCCTCGGTGAAAGTGCGTATTAAATGAGTTAATATTACAAGTCATTAAGAATATTTAAAAAACCCTCACATCGACGCTCACTTAAAGACGGGTGCAGGAAAGGCAGCTTTCCCAAGGCTGCCATCCGATTGAGGTAGTCCTACTTTGGGCCCTGGGTCCTCTGTAAGGAAATGCGGAGATGTGCTTGGTAAATAGGTCACATGATCTGCCCTTTGCAGGTTCGCGTTTCTTAAGCATTCTTGAGGTGTGAAATGCATTTTTTTTATACTTAAAACAGTCCACCCGATAACACCAATTCATTTCTGATCTAAAGTTTTAAGTGAACCCTATTTCTGCAAGCAAAATCGCAGCTACAAAATTGCTCAGAGGAATTAGCACTCCCAGGGCCGATACAGGGGCCTGAGCAGCTTCCCTTCTGGAAAACTCATGGTGTTCCCCGATTGGAGTGTCTGTGGGGACGTTCTCGGTGGTTAGCTGCTAACCATGACCCCGATGAGCTGGCTTGGGGCTCAGCCCGAGCTGGAGGAAAAGGGGGTGGCTCACCTATGGGCGGCAGTGCGAGCACAGGGCGCAGCGGGGATCCCCCGGTCCTGAGTTCCCACTCAGCTCCACAGGCCTCTCCTCCCAGGTAGGCGGCTGCGCTTTGCCCTTAGCTGCTAACCAATCAGAGCTCGGGAAACTGATGAGCAAGTAGTCACGCCCCCACGCCCGGAGCGCAGCCAATTAGACTACGGGATACAGTAGCGTCGCTGTCCCGTGGGAATCAGCGTGTCACAACCGCACTACTGTTGGCCAGTGCCACCTGGCGCTTCCGTCTCAGCCAGCTCGGCGGTTTGCTCACTTTGCCCCTTGGAGAAGTCACAGCCCCTTAAAGAACAGTACCAGAGGCTGTAGTCTGTAATGTAATCTGATGGAGTCATTCAGAACTCTCAGAACAGTTTAAAACTTTGAAACCTGACCTCCCTGCCGCGCTCCATCGCTGCTGTGAACTGATAAACGGCCTAGAGCTTTACGGTCTCTCATCGTGATGCCCGAACTCATAAAGTCAACAAAGCCAGAATCTTTCATCCACCCAACCAGCCTCAGCGCCAAGCCTGTGGAACTGCAATGCAAGGGCCAGAAACGAATCACATTAACAACGGATCAATCGCAATGAGAGTTGAGCGCTACCCCGAACAGAGTACCCTGTGCCCACTGTTGTCTGCCGCGGAGCAAGGAAAATGGTGTTTCCCAGGACCTCACACACTAGGCTGGGATATACTGAAGCTGCTGACCCCTCCCCACCCCTCTTGTAGAGCAGAGGCCTATGGTTACTGATTATGTTCCCAAGAGCAAGGCTTGACCCACAGTCAGGACTCAGGAAATGGTAATCAAATCTGATTGCAGCCTTGCCCCTTGAGGTTTGTGCTCTGAGCGTTAGTTGGAGGAACCAACGACTTGCTCTTGAGTTTCACGGAAGCAGAGTGAATTCTCAACTCAAGATCAATTCTGTTCTGTAGGACACTCTGGAATTAACTGAGCAGCTATTACAGAGGGTAGGGTATTTATGTCCAATAACCCTTCTTGGTACATCAACACTATTCACAGATTTATTACAGTCTTTCTTAGAATTCGGGATGTGGTATTCTCATTTGGAAAAAGGAAATTCCTGTAAGACACAGAAGAGGAATAAATAGTCATCACACCTGTAATCCTAGCATCCAAAAGGTGGATGAGGGAGGATTGGTGGGGGCTCAAGGAAAGCCTGGGCGACAGTAAATTCCAGGCCAGCCTAGGTTGCAGTATAAGATCTCAAAAAACAAACACAAACCAAAACCACCACCACCACGAAACAAACAAACTCAAACAAAAAAGAAACAGTTACAGGTTGTGAAGTCAAGACTTGGAATCGCACGCCATGCAGTCACTGTCAGGAGCTGGGGAGCAGAGGCCAGCACCAGGGCACGGGAGGTTTGCACCAGCGCTCCGCACGACTGCTGGAGGAGTATGGACCCTGCACACTGCAATCAAGGGGGGACACTAACTGCGCCAACCGTATCAAATGAATGCCGCCAGACTTTGCCATACAGCGCACACAGAAAAAGCCTTAGGAGGAACATCATGAGTCTACTACTCTGCATATTTTCAAGAAAATTACAAAAATGAGACAATTCTGAGGTCTCTAGGATATAAGCAATGCGTGGAAATTATAATGGTTACAGTGGTTTGAATGAGAACGGCTCTTACACGCTCACTGTTTGAACACCCAGGCCCCAGCTGGCAGAAGTGTCTGGGAAGGATAAAGAGGTGTGCGCATTCGGGCAGGCTTTAAGGTTTCAGACTTTTGACATTCCCAGACATTCAGACACTCTCTCTGCTAAATCTTAGTTGTGGACCAAGACGTGAGCACCCAGCTGTTCCTTTGCTTTGTTATCATGGAGTTTAGCCCTTTGGACCCCGAACCCCAGCTAAATGCATTCCTTTATGAACTGCATTGGTCATGGCGTTTCATGATAGTAGCAGAACATTAAATTAAAGAAATGAGGAAACTCTGTAAGTTAATTCAAAAGTCTGGTTCCCTCAATTCAGTTTTCCAAAGTGTGTAGTCATAAGAATTCCAGGATTCAGGAAGCTGGCTCTTTCCTCTGCTCACTGGGCCACTTGTGCTCTTGGGTGTGCCTTTTCCTTCCTCAATCATCTGTCTTCATCCAGCTTAAAAGGCATGGTTTTCTCTCGCCCTCTCCTGGCACTGCCAGAGGTTTCACCTAACCTGTACTATGGTTTCTCCTAAATTCTAATAAAGTTGTCCTTAAGCTAAAAGAATAATTCAGGAGACCAAATAAATACTAATAGCTATTATTATTGAGGCAGAGTTTCTCTGTGTAGCTTTGGCTGCCCTACAACTCGCTCTGTAGACCAGGTTGGCCTCAAACTCACAGAGATCCTCCTGCCTCTGCCTTCTGAGGCAGGATTAAAGGCGGGCACCATCACCACCTGGCTTAAATGAAAGATTTTTAATACTTCAACGTCTGGTAGGGTTTCAATGACTTAACTCTGCTTTTTTGCGGGGAGAACTCTGTATTCAAGGACAGCGTGGCCTTTTCTTTTTTTT
>NC_022024.1:36075196-36086139 GCF_000317375.1 Microtus ochrogaster
TATATATACATATATATATTATGGTATCTATAAAGCAGATACTGTTCTCTTTCCCATTTAAGATGGTGAAATGAAGATGGATAGGTAAGCTTTTGCCCACTATCTCAAAGCTAACAACTGGGAAAAGATAGGCTTTGATTTCAGAACCACACTCTTAACTGCTGCTCACACAGCCTTACAGTGACAAAACCCTTTATGTGATACAAACAATGAGATTTCAAATCTTTAAGATAGTTCTGAAAAATACCAGTTTGCTAGATTGATAATACTTGCTCTTTTATTCACAATGGTAACATGTGGCTCTGATTATCTGTGTCTGTAGTCTGTATCACGTGTCACACAATTCTCTTACCCAGAACAGAATGAAAAGAGACACCAAGTACACAAGATTCCATATTTGCATATACTTTAATAACAAAAGCCACTTTAGCTATAAATGAACAAACAAATGGGGAGACAGAAAGAAGTGAGCACACCCAGTCCTGAGTCTGAGCAGCTGCACACGGCTGTGACACAGAGGCATTGTCCACCACTGGATCTCATGTATTCTCTAAAGCATTATTATCAAACACTGCAAAATTAGGTTAAACAATGATGTCAAGAAAAATGTGTCCTAAAATTTTAACAAAGTCTTAAGAAAGTCTAAAAACTTCCCATTTTCTTGCAATGGCTCTCAAAACTTGAGTTTTATATCAGAATATCTGTTAACTTTAACTTTTACCATACATGAAAAATTATCAAAAATATACTGATGAGTCTATACTAACTGTGACTATATTTACATTAAGCAAATCTTTTACCAAGTTCTTTATATACAAATTAGCACTTGTCCTATGTGATATTCATTAAAAAGTTAAAAACCACAGAAATGTTATTAGAAATAATATGTTCAAAATCTAACTGCTTTCCACAAATGAAGGACATTTTAAATAATATAAGTGAAGCGAAGTGACTTCCCGCCAATCTCAGGTGCGCCAGAACTCCTCCTGCTCCTGTATGCTTTCTGTGATTTAAAGGGAAAAAAAAATCAATTAAAACTTCTGCAAAGAATTAGATAATAAAAAACTGATGAGCATTTACTGACTTTAACTTCAAGAAAATTATAACTAGGTAGTATAAAAACTATGTGATAATGTAAACAGCTTAAGATAACCAAAAGTATGAAAAATCTTTCAAAAACTGGCAAAGTAGCATGCAAATTTTTTTAAACAAACTCCAGAAGTACATCCATCCATCCATCCATCCATCCATCCATCCATCCATCCATCCATCCATCCATCCATCCATCTATCTATCTATCTATCTATCTATCTATCTATCTATCTATCTATTGTGTATACAGTGTTCTGTCTCATAGATGATTGTGAGCCACCATGTGGTTGCTGGGAACTGAACTCAGAACCTCTGGAAGAGCAACCAGTGCTCTTAACCTCTGAGCCATCTCTCCAGCCCCAGCATGCAAATATTTTTAACACAAAACAGAATCACAAATTTAATTAAATTGAATGTAGTACAATTTTTGATACTTCTAAAAAGGCTCAGCATTGCTTAAAAAGGAATGATGTAGGTTTCAGAACCAGTACACCAGAGAAGGCAGGGGCATGACCTGAGCATATGATGTATCTGTGCAACACTAGCACGCAGGAAGATGACACAGAAGGATCACTGCAGTATGGGGCTAGCCTGTGCATGTGGTCACAGGTAGCCTGCACTAAACACCGAGACCATGTCTCAAACCTCTTCCCTCCTTGATGATCAATGTTGAGAGTAAAGGTTTAGAGAGAGCATATTAAAGTTACTGAAATGAGCGGGCTCCTGTGTTTTAGGCTTACAGTCACATCTCAAGAAAATCTTGTCTTTGCCAAAACCACAGTTTTTCAAGTTGAAACACAGCAGGTTCAGGGAGCGGTACTCCGAGTGCAATGCTGCCTCCCGTTCAGCCATTAACTGGGTTATAACAGCTGCATATGCATCCCAGAGACCAGACCGGCTCCCCAAGTATTTACCACATCAGTGACTGCTCTGCCGCTGGACTTTGGGACCAGCACTCTGTGTGTCCTCTTCCTGACTAGGGCGCTTCCCGTTGCCGAGGCTGGGGCCCACGGAGCTTCTCCCTGGACATGTACAAAGGCATGTGAGGTGGGCCAGGAGCAGGGTGCAGTGTGCCCGATTGCTTCGTCCTTACCTTGCTGACCGTCTCCGTGAGCATAATGCAAAATACCACTTCCTTGAGAGCAACCTGCATTTCAAACAAAAGAAAATATCTAAAAACCCAAGATGTATATTTTAAAGACTTTTTTTTATTTTTTAATATTTGTATTTAACTTTTCTCAATCTTAACTCTGAGCCAGAAATCACATCTCAAAATCCAGAAAACTGAAGTTGAGGCTGACCACTGACAGTTCAACTACTGGTGGTACTTTATTTTTATTTTGTGTGTAATGTTTACGTGAATGTATTGTGTGTGTATGTACATGTCATGTATGTGCTCGTATGTATGGAGCAGAGGTTGTTAGGTGTCTTTCTCTATGACAGGGTCTTACACTGAACGCAGAGCTCACTAACTGGCTGACTGGATGGTCCGTGGGTTCCAGATATGTGTAACCACACCTGGTTTTTACATGTGTGAGCCTCTCATTTTTTTTTTTTTTTTCGAGACAGGGTTTCTCTGTGGCTTTGGAGCCTGTCCTGGAACTAGCTCTGTAGACCAGGCTGGTCTCGAACTCACAGAGATCCGCCTGTCTCTGCCTCCCGAGTGCTGGGATTAAAGGCGTGCGCCACCACCGCCCGGCTCATTATTTCTTAAAAGGTTTATTTATTTTCTGTTTAGTTATGTGCTTGTATGTGGGGATGGCATATAAGTGCAGGTGCCCACGGAGGCCAGAGGCACCAGAAGCCTATGGAGCTGGAGTCACCAGGCATCTGTAAGTCACCCAAAGTCTATCAGTTCTGGATGGTAACCGGAATCGTGAACAAAGCACATGGGCACCAGTGAGAACAGATGCCCTTCCTTCAGCCCTGCCGTCCTGTCCATCTCCTCTGTCAGAGCCTTTAACTGTATTTCACTGGAGACAGGGGAATAAGGATCTCCTGACGAGAGTTAAACAATTCAGGTCACGAAGACAAGACACAGACATGAAACAGTTCCCTAAGCAATTTTATTAATGCTTTCAAAATGAAATTGACTTCCTAACACAGGGGAGCTTTATAAAGTCATTTTTTTTTGTCATTGTGGCCAGGTTATGAAAACTCTATGCAAGCCAGATGTAGTACAGTCCCAACACTAGGAGGTCAAGGCAGGAAGACTGCCGCAAGTCTGAGGTCAGCCTGGCTTACACAGCAAGTTCCAGGCCAGCTATGACAAAATAGCAAAACCCTGGTTAGTGAAGAAATAAACAAATGTCAGAAAGACTACTTATTTCTTTTTCCCTTTTATTGAAAATAGATTCTTTTCTTATACAATACATTCTGATTAGTTTCCCCTCCTCTATGCCTCTCAGTTCCTTCCCACTTCCCCTCCCCTCTGGATCCACTCCCTTTCTCTTTCTCATTAGAAAGGAACAGGCTTGGGCTGGAGAGATGGCTCAGAGGTTAAGAGCATTGCCTGCTCTTCCAAAGGTCCTGAGTTCAATTCCCAGCCACCACATAGTGGCTCACAACCATCTGTAATGAGGTCTGGTGCCCTCTTCTGGCATGTGGGCATACAGGCAGAATATTGCATACATAATAAATAAATATTAAAAAAAGAAAGGAACAAGCCTCTAAGAGATAACAACCAAACACGACAAAATATAATAAGATAAAACAAAAACAATCACATTTCTCGACAAGGAAACTCAACAGAAGGACTCAGTGAATGTTTTAAAAAGAGGGCAGGGATTTGGAAGAGCATGTGTGAGGGTGAGGGACTGGAGGAGAGGGAAAGGGGGTGAATTTGATTAAAACATTATATGCATGTATGAAATTCTCAGATTCTGGAAAGATGCATTGAAATTGTAGTAAGTCTATATTAAATGGAACTACACAAGGCATCTTTTCTGCTTTATATTTTTCTGAGTTTTCTACATTACACTGAGAATTATTATTTTATCATTCCCCCTAAAATGAATCATTTATGCCTACTGTTCACTATAGGCCTATGTGCAGTCTGGGAAAAGAGCCTGTAAAACGCCTTCTAACACAGTTACCTGAATGGCTATGGTGGTTAACACTGTCAATATGACAGGGTCAAGAATGACCTAAGACACAAGTCTCTGAGCACCCCACCCTTGTGGGCAGCATCTTCCCATATGCTGGGGCCCCAACTGAATAAAAGGATACAGCAAGCTGAGCAGCACCCATCACTTGCTTTTCCACCGTGGATGTCACGTGACCAGCTGCCTCTATTCCTGCCACCATCGCTTCCTGGTAATGGTAGATCCTATCCTTGACTATGAGTTAAGATAACCCTCTCTCCCTCACATTGCTTTTGTAAGATACTGCTCACAACACAATGAGCAACTAATGGCTGAAAATGTAGTTTCCAGTTTTTGTTTTTACATTAATAAAAATTACTTTGAGATGTATGTGTATGTATGTGCATTGTGTTGTATATATGTGGCCTGTGTGTGCTCACTTGCATGCATGCATATGTACCTGTCTAGAGGTTACTGGTCAACTTTTAGGATTCCTCCTTCTTTCAGTGGGTCCCAGGGACTGATCTAGTTCATAAAGCTCTGGGAGAGAACAGCTTCTGATTTTTAAACAAATCCAGTTTCCTATAAGATCTCCTTTGCAAACAAACACCAAACCTGCCACCTGTTTATCATGTCCGTAACCCCAGCTCCCTGGAGGTAAGATGAATTTGAGGCTGGCCTAAGACCAACTGCCAGACTGTGTCAAGTAAGATAGGAGGCAGAGCAGGGATGCAGCTGAGGTGGTAGAGCACTTGCCAACATGAAGGCAACCCTGGGTTTAACCCTCAACTCATAAAAACTAGGCACGTGGCTGTAATCCCATCACTTGGAAGGCAGAGGCAGGAGGATCCCAGAGTTGGAGGCCAGCCTGGTCTACAGAGTGAGTTCCAGGTCAGCCAGGGCTCCACAGAGAAACCCTGTCTCAGAAGAGAGAATGGTTCTTGAGCTTAGCAGCACAAGTTTATTACAACCATGACTTCTCGTTCAGATCCACTTCACCTGAACACATAGAAACAACTGGTGTGGGAAGTCCTGTCATGTGTTGTTCTACTGGTTAGTGAATGAATCTGCTTCGGCCAGTGGCTTAGCAGAATAGGACAAGGCAGGAGTTCCAAGCAGATAGAGGAGGAGAGAGTAGGCAGAGTCAGGGGAAGCCATGGAGCTGCCAGAGGAGAAAGGCACAAGCTGCCAGCCAGAACCTTGCCGGTAGGCCAGGAGCCTCGCGGTAAAATATAAAATAATAGAAATGGGGTAAGCAAAGATGTAAAAGCTAGCTAGCAATACTGGTGATTAAGTGATTGGCCAAGCAGTGATTTAAATAATATAGTTTCTGTGTGATTATTTTGGGAGTCTGGGCGGCTAGAAAATGAACAAGCAGCCTCCCCCAACAAACAACTGCTTATAGGAAATTATATTATCAGTTAATCAGTTTTCCAGATGCTAAGTTCATTTCCCTAACTCATATTTTAAAAAGCACTTAAAATGAAACAAAAGCATGCACACTCTAGAAATAAGATGCCAACCATACACGTGTCTACCGTGAGTCTGACGGGCACGGGCACACTACTTATCTGGCTGAGGTGACTCAACTGCACAAGCAGGGCTCGCCGAGGAGAAAGGCTCTCCTTACTCTCCCATACAGCGCTACTTTGAACAACTTACAGCTTGAGTTCTTGCCACATGAGCATACATTAGTGTCTGCCTGGCTGGGCGATGTATGCTCAAAGGCAGGTGGAAGGACTGCCCCAGGACATTCTGAGATTTCTGGGCAACAATGACCGGAGAGTAAGCCGGCTCGGAAGATCAGGCAGTAAGTGCACAGCACTGCTGCCCTAACCCTGAGGGCTGCCAGCAGCAGGTGCATCTCGGTGTCACTGGATTCATCTGTTTTAAGTAGGCCCAGGGCTCTGTTTTAAAGTTAATTTAGCTCTGTGCAGCCACAGCCACGCTTCCTCACGCCCACTGCAGACACCCTCAGTCCAGAGTGAATGCTAACTTACACCTTACTGTAAAGCAGGGCTTCTCAACAAGGGGCTGCAACCCCTTCGTCCAAATGATACTTTCATGGGGGTGGTGCATAAAATCATCAGAAAACACAGATTATGATTCAAAACAGTAACAACATTAGTTATAAAGTAGCATGAAAATGATTTCATGGTTGGAGGTAACCACAATATGAGGAACTATCTTACAGGGTCACAGCACTAGGAGGGCTGAGAACCACTGCTCTAAAAATAACATTTGCAAGATGTTATTTTTCCTGTCTAGCTCACAGTGTTTTTGAGGTCACACATGTGACACATGTTAACATACTATTCATTCTTTTATAAATAACATTTGATTGCATGGGCACACAAGTCAAGTTGTCACAATCAGTTGTTAGCCTGTGGGGAACGTATGTTTTCTTCTGGGAAACTAGTTTGGACTGGGATTTGGGGGCTACACAGTAAATTCATGCCTTTTCACACTCTGCTCTCTCTCCACAGCTTCCAGGGTTTTCCTCTGGGCACCTGTTTTGTCTTTTTCACAGCACTAGAATTTCTCCCCTACTCTAGCAGGCATCTAGGAACCATCTTGCCCCAGTCACTCTACATGGTGTGTGTCAAGCATCACCTCACAACACTTTCAATCTGCACTTCTCTGACAAAGGTAGTTTTTTATTAGAAAAAATGTATCAAAAATTAAATTAAAACTAAATCAGTTTGGTACTAGGAACAGGAGGCAGCTATTTCACTCTGGGTCTATAGCTAATTTCCTGAGTGTAAAAACAACAACAACAAAAGAGTTATTTGCATTTCAGAGAGTTAGAATTTTCCAGTCATTAAAAAAAAGGAAAAAAAAGCAATCCCCCAAAGAGAGCTGCCTATTACCTCAGAGGTAGAACACAACCCAAACGCCACCGAGAGTCATGAACTTGGATGAGCCTTGTGGCCCACAGAAAGGACAGGGGCTGGGCATGAGCAAAACCCTAGAGATCTCCCCACAACACGTTAGGAACCAATTTCCTCCTAAAATCATTGCAGGAACCATCACCCTGGGGAGTCTGCAGAGAACCCCACACCCATAATTGTGTTAAGAATCATTCTATTATATTGACAGAGCCTACCCCACACCCAAATTGGCTGTTAATGGAGAGCTATCTGTTAGCGGAACCCGGCACATTCCAAACTATCTAGAGAACTAGGTGTGTCATCTAGTTGTGACCTCCTGGCCACGTGACCAAAGAGAACCACGTGACCAACGTGAACCACGCAGCAAGAGCCCAGGCCCCTGTGCCCACCCCCCAACTCCTTACCCTATATAAGCTGTACCCCATCTCTAATAAACGGAGGCTTTGACAAGAATCTCGCTTAGCCTCCTTCTTGTCTCCTAGCTCATATCTTCCAGATAGTGCCTCTCCGTGACCCTGGAATAACTGACTGCAGGGTGGGTTACAACCCCTAGACTGAGTAGCCCACCCAAAAGCGGTTTACAACATACGTGTCTAGCTCTAAAACGTTTTCGTCTCCACCTGACAATTAAAACACTGTCAATCCACCATCTTCTAAAAAAACTGGCCCTAGGTTTGTCGGCTCTCAGGGATTCCTCCCTTGCACCCACTCAACCAGTGGCTGGAAGTGTGTGTGTGTGTGTATGTGTGTGTGTGTGTGTAGTTCGTCACTTTTCCTCCTCTATACTTCATTTAGACTGGAAGTACTATGTAGGTTGTATATTCTGCACGTCTTTTAAATGTTTCAGAGAATGAGCCCAAGAAACGGTGTAGGCAAACATTTACACGAATATAGTAATTTCATGATTAATTCTATCCATAAAAATGATCTTATTTTATAAATTCATGAAGCAAAAGGAGCTCGCTTAACTTGCTATCATGATTAGATTTGGGTTATCCCAAACAAAGTGGACTCGGGAGCACTTGGAGCCGACCGGGCCACCCCTCTGCTTCATGCCTGTCATCACAGTGCTCCCCAGGGGTTGTCTCTCACACTTGTGAGTTGAACAAGAGATCTGAAAGACTTTCAAAATGACACACCAAGACTTCCTTCCAAGGAACCTTTCTGAAGTGGACCTTGGCAACTGTTTGGGGTTGGGTCATGTCCCAGCAATGAAATATTCACCCCACAAACAACGCATACAATTCCACACCTGCAGAGGAGGTGGGAGAGAGCTGAGAGCGGCTGTACAGTCCCATGCAGTTCTTACAAGCTGGGAGAGCTTGGCTAAGCAGCCTACCCTTCCAAAGACGGTTTCCTCAAATACCAAGTGAGGACCCCACCACTCACCCCATGAGATCACTGTCACCACGGAGCCAACCCCCTATTTCCCGGTGCATGACTGGCAGGAAAAATAGGTTTTTCTTCCCTAAAAAATAATCCTACAAAGACAGCATAAATGTGGCTTTTATACAGACATAGGAACTTTCTGGTTACAAATATTTACTTTTTAAAGGGATTTTATTCTCGGATTGTGAAAATAGCTCAGTGTGTAGAACACCTCCTCCCAGCATGAAAACTCTGGCTTTAATTCTCAGCACCACAAAAAAAGAAACAAAAGAAACAAACAAAAAACAGAAAAAAGCTTTATTTTTAATACCAGCTTAGAACATGTACCTAAAAAGAAAGCACTTCTGAAATGATGCTTTCTTTTGAATCTAGTTACTTGGCCTCATGTGATTTTTGGCTGTAACTTTAGAAAACTAATATAATGCCTTAAATTTCCAATATACACTGACTTTTAAAAAATACAGATACCTATTTTCAATTTATGTTTGTCTGTGTCTGCTTGTCTTTATGCACACAGTGTGTGTGCAGGTGTCTAAAGAGGGCAAAAGAAGGTGTCGGATTCCTGAAGATGGAGTTACACACAGCCAGCTGTGAAGCATCTAGCATGTGCTCTGGCAACCTGACTCGGATCCTCTGCAAGAACAGCAAGTGCTCTTTTTTAGATACTACTGTTACATACATTTAAAATTACTAACCACCATCACAGACAGACTTTGTAAGAACTCGTGTACAAAAGCATGAGGCAGCCATGTGACAAACCCTTCAGCTACTCTCGCATCTTTAACACGTCACCAATGGACAGAGGGGACTGTATTATGTGTGGTAGGTGGAATGTGATTGGCCCCAAATCTCACAGGGAGTGGCACTATTAGGTGTGGCCTTGATGTAGTAGGCGTGATCTTGCTGAAGGAAGTGTCACTGTAAAGGCAGGTTTTGAGGTCTCATATATGCTCAAGACACCACCCAGTGTCCTGCAGGCCGCCATGCTCCCCACCATGATGATAATGGACTGAACCTCTGAACTGTGAGTGAGCCAGCCTCGATTAAATGTTTTCCTTTGTAAGAGCTGCCATGTCATGGTGTCTCTTCACAGCAACAAGAACCCTGTCTAAGACCCTGTATGCACATATGGACATAAACAATCCATAATTTCATACAGTTTCTAGCAGTGATGCTTATTCCAGTAAGGCCACTACACAGTGCAGCATAGAAACTTCTTACTTACTTCCTCCAGTGCTGCAGCCTGGGACACTCTCTCCAGCATAGCCCATGAGCCCTCCATTCCCATTCGGATTAGAGGGGACCGAGGCAAGAAGACCTAAAGGGGAGAAGACAACATTTTCCTATTAAACTTACAACTACGGCAAAATCCAGCGACAGCTGCACAGCTCAAGGAGACCAGCCAAACATACCTAGCCCTCGGTACCGGGAAAGCTGCTGATAGATCTGCTTCATTCTCTCAATATTCAGGCGGCTTGCCTCGGCGTGGTTCACCATCGGCTTGGGGTAATTCACTCCTATTAAACATTTGGCGACCTTCTGGATACCTTCGGGTGCGTTCCAAGGATCGTAGATGTACTTTGCAGGGAAGCCTCTCAGAACAGGCAAATAACGTCTTTTGGGAGAAGAGATGTTTTAATGAACTGCACATTATAACAGAACATGAACCATGAGTGACACAGAGCAAAGCAGTATCACTTGAATGACGTGTTTACTCTCTCTGCTATTCATCAGAATTCAGAGAGGAGCCTGCCTTTGCCTCCTGGGTGCTGGGATTAAGAGCGTGTGCCACCATGCCCCTAAGTGCTGCATAAGCAGGAAAAGCTCTCCTTTGGAGCAGCTCTTTCAAACCGTACAAACATCACCCTTGCCTTACCTGATATAGTCTCCATTGGGATCTGTCCTCCTACCAAAACCAACAGGGCAGTAGCAGTGGAAAAACTGCTGGAAAAAAGAACTACAGGACAGCCACATCCAACTTCCAGCATTTATGCTCCAATCTGCATCGAGCAGCAATTCTTCAAAGACCTGCAGAAGTAACAGTAACCAATCAACATTTTTAAGGTCACTGTGGATTAAAAGACAAGAAATCTGAATAGAACTGTAAAATTAAACATTACAAAATATATGTTCTAACAAGCAATTTCAGGGAAAGAATATACTGTAAATACAGATTTCCGGATAGAAATTACTTCTATAACCGTGAAGGTTGAATGAGAATGGCCCCACCGGGGAGCATGTACGCTAGTGCACGCGGTCTGTAGTTGGTGAAACTGTTTGGGAAGGATTAGGAAGTGTGGCTTTGTGGAGACAGTGAGTCATTGGCAGTGGAGTTCAGGTTTCAAAAGCCCACTCCATGTCCCATGTATGCACTCTCTCTCTCTCTCTGACCATCACGACAGGGAGCATAGCAGCAGGTAGGCAGGCACGAAACTGGAGCAGTAGTAAAGAGCGTACATCTGAGCCACAAGTACAAAGCAGAGAGAGA
>NC_022024.1:36086684-36089344 GCF_000317375.1 Microtus ochrogaster
CACCATCGCCTGGCCTTCAATGTATGTGTTAAAGGCTTACTAAGATGAGGTAAGATGACTGATAATTCCATGTAATAGGAATTCACTATTTCTAAGAGCTCACAGATAAGTATGACAGAAACTCTCACCTATAAGTATATCTTTCCAATAAATTGCTTTGTTATTCTTAAAGACAGACAGTAGCCCAGGCTGGCCTTGGGTTCCAGACATTCTCATGTCTACCATGCTGCATGGGATTACAGACATGCACTACCACGCAAGGCCAGAGCGTAAGGGCTCAACAGTAACAGTTTTCTTATGGGAGGCTGGCTTGGCCACAGAGACGACTTTGGCTACAATTTAACTAGGTCCTCCCTGAGTTTGACACCATGCTCTTGAATTATTTACATTGTGGCTATTGTATGCTTTATCCGCTGAAAAGCCAAACTACAAAACAGACAAGTGCTCCCTCTCCCGCCATATACCACCCCACCAACCTCTTCCCCACGTCAACTGCAGCCCAAGATGGCCTTCTCTGTCCTCAGCCTCCCAGGCTGCTCTGATTTCAGACGTGCACTAGCATGCATATCTAGGTGTAGACCAGACTCCAAATGCTTCTGTAATAGTTACAGGCTCCTTCAAAGGCTACGTTAGTCATGACACTCACCTTCATCCCTTCTTCCCAGCTGATCCACAGGTCACCACGCGACAGGAAACATGCAACTGCATGTCTGGCTAAATGGTGAATCCAGCCCTCCTGACGAAGCTGTGTCATGATGGCGTCAATCCATGGAAAGCCTGTCCGGCCTTCTGCCCATTTGGCCAGAGCCTCAGGATTCTTATCCCAAGGGATCTGAACACAGATGGGGTTCCCTTCCATTTTATCAAAGCGTGGGTTGTTTGTTGCTGCCGTATAGAAAAATTCACGCCACAGAAGTTGCCCATAAAGAGAGAGGGGAGGGGAGCTATTTTTCTTTACCTTCAATTAAAAAGCATAGAAGTATTATCAGAAAAAATGTTAAAAGTATTTCAAAAAAATAGGCTCTGACTTTAGATAATACCTTCTTGTAGAGATCTGTTAGTTTGAAATAAAACAGTCGACACGATAAGCAACCAAACCGGAGATACGGGCTGAGTCCAGTGGGGCTTGCAAGCAGGGAATTCGCGTTCATCCGAGGTCTTTCAAAGTTTGCCACCCAGGCCTGGAAACAAGGGACAAGCACATGACTTCCTCAATCACGTCAGTGTCAGAACGACACTAGTGAGACAGCCCAGCAGTTGGAGAGTACCTGCCACCATGCCTGAAGACATGAGTTCAATCACCTCGCCCCACGTGGAAGGAGAGGACCTATCTCTGTGGCACGTGTGTCCCAAGAGTTCAGAGGCTCATGGTCACATGAAGGGAGTTGGAGAATCCCACAAATAACTTACAGGTCCTAACTGACCTACTACAGAATGGATCATAACTACTCTAACTTACCATTAGTGATTGCATTCATCTCCTCATTGTCTAACATCAACAAGCTTTATTAAAAGTGATCTCAGGGCCGGGCGGTGGTGGCGCACGCCTTTAATCCCAGCACTCGGGAGGCAGAGACAAGCGGACCTCTGTGAGTTCGAGACCAGCCTGGTCTAAAAGAGCTAGTTCCAGGACAGGCTCCAAAACCACAGAGAAACCCTGTCTTGAAAAACCAAAAAAAAAAAAGGATCTCAGAGTATATGGGTGAGGGCTTATGGGGGTGTGTGTGAATAAACACAATACACGTGAGCCTTGTTAATTTGTATCATCAGTATGTGCTGACAGTAACAATAACAAATAAGTGATACTGTATTGTGATACAGCCATAAAGGCACAAACACGGTAAATACAGGAGTTGTGTGGACAAGGGAGCGTGACTATAGGTACAACCCTGCTCTAGCTCCAGTGAGGTCACCTGACACAGGAGTGAGGATCAGAAGCAACACCATGGCACTAGCAACAGAGGGAATAATCAAGAGGAAGGAAAATGGATTTAAATGATGGCTAACAGCGATTTTACAACTGTTCTATTTGTGCTGTTTCAGCCATCTCTGTGGGTTCTTTTCCAGCAGTCTATGCTTTGTTTTCAGCCTGTGGGTGAGCCACCCTGGATGTGCCTGACGCCACTAAACAAGACTGAAATCATTCTGAAAGCTCATTTGGAAGTGTGAGCTGGGTACATGATCGACATTGTACCTTTCTTTCCAAATGCCTTTCCAAACGTGTAAGTGCTTCAGTTTCTCCTCCTGGCCACACTGCAGAGGACAAACCATCTGTATCAAAGCCTACGGGAAAAGAGAGAAAAGAAAATCACCATTATTGTTATTATCATGAAACAAAAATAATTTGTATCAGGAGTACACAGGCCTACACAGGAGTGCCCAGGAGGAGTACATAAGACTGCCCAGGAGTACACAGGACTACACAGGAGTGCCCAGGAGTACACAGGACTACACAGGAGTGCACAGGAGGAGTAAACAGGCCTACACAGGAGTACACAGAACTACACAGGTCTGCCCAGGAGTACACAGGACTACACAGGTCTGCCCAGGAGTACACAGGACTACACAGGTCTGCCCAGGAGTACACAGGACTACACAGGAGTGCACAGGAGTACACAGGCCTACACAGGAGTATACAGGTCTGCCCAGGAGTACACAGG
>NC_022024.1:36089444-36111888 GCF_000317375.1 Microtus ochrogaster
ATCTGTATCAAAGCCTACGGGAAAAGAGAGAAAAGAAAATCACCATTATTGTTATTATCATGAAACAAAAATAATTTGTATCAGGAGTACACAGGACTACACAGGAGTGCACAGGAGTACACAGGCCTACACAGGACTGCACAGGAGTACACAGGACTACAGAGGACTGCACAGGAGGAGTACACAGAACTGCATAGGACTGCACAGGAGGAGTACACAGAACTGCATAGGACTGCACAGGACTGCTTAGACTTGCACATGAAGGCCTACACTGGCCTCACCAGATGTGAGACTCCTGCCCAGAGACCACAATACAGCCGGGACAACAAGCCCCTCCCCCAACACTTATCTTCAGAATGCACTTCTTCACAAGGACAGCAGGTCGCGTGTTACAGAATATACAAAATATTTAGATTCTGAGGTTTTCCCTTTATTTTCCCCTTTACTTTTCTTCCAATTAAAATTACATTAAAAGTAAATTTTCCAAATGATTTATGATATTAACTCTTTAAAATATATTTTAAATTATTTGAATTTCATACAATGTATTTTGAACACACTCACGTCCCTTATCCCCCATCCCCTAAAGCTTCCCATCCTGACTTTGTGTTCTTGTTCATCTTTCTTAACAAAGCCATCAGGTTCACTCTGTGCTGCCCATTTACTCTGGGTGGATTTTTAACCCCTAAGCACCGTGTTTATAAAGAGCTGTACCCACCTAGCTCTTCCAGGGAAGGGACTCCATACTTTTCATCATGGTCATCAGACAGAGGGGTCACACAAGTTCCTATCACATCTGAAGTAATGGTCTCTGCTGGCATCTCCAGCGGCTCCATTTTGCTGACGAGAGTCTGAAATCTTTTGTAAGTGAGAGGTGGCTGGCCACCATTGAGCTCGATGATCCTGTTGCAGTAGTGAGTAAAACACAGGACATGACAACAGACTTTGATAAGCTCAAAGACTTAAGATCAGAAATCTATCAATTAAGACCTTTGGTATGACCAGAAAATGTGTTCAAAATAGTTAATGAATCTAAAAATCATTCTTTCAAATTCTTAGATATTTATTATGTGTCAAATAATAGAATATGCAAATATCAAAACATTGATGTCAAGTTAAAAATAACAGTGGCTCAACTAGCCTACAGGATGTGTATATAATAACTACCATCAATGGACAAGTGAAAAATGAGCTCAAGGAATCTCAGAGGCTCTATACAACTCAACTAGGCTGATGATTACACCAAGAAATTGTCAGTAAAATTAAATTTGTTGTGTGTATTTGAGGTTTGCACCATGATGCTGCAGGAAACATACAGATACTAGTTTTACTGAAGAGTAAATGATCTCACTGGTAACCTGTTCCTGTTTTGTGGCTAGAATAGCTAAAATCCACTGTGCAGCACAACTCCCAAGCCATCAGCACCTCCTCAACTACAGCCCGCACGCTGTGTCTTCCACCCCCAGACATTCTCATTCTGTTCCTGTATCTTTTCTTCTCTGTCTTCCCATTTCCTTGATCAGTTTTCATTAAGACTATATAGGTGTTTTCTGTTGTGTGTATGCCTCTGTTAGACACACGTGTGTCTGTTACACAGCAGTAACCCCTCTCTGAGCTTCTGTTATCTGTGGTTCAGTTATGTTCATTTGTGCTGCAAAATATTACATCTAGACGATATAACTTATTGTAGAATACTGTGTTAACTGTTCGCTACTGCTGTTAACTTTCTATGGTTTATAATTTCCAAAAGCAAGCTTCATCGTTGTGTGATATTTAGACAGAAAGTACAGGGTACGCAGGGCTTGAATTGGTGGTTTAGGGGCATCTATCAGGGCTTTTGGAATGTCATCCTCATGGATGAAAAGAGAAATACCAAAGATATATGTACACCAAATTCCAAATCATTACATTTTTTCCAAGTCATTTAGACTTAAGTACATTATGTCGTGATTGCTGACCACGATGCCTCAGTCCAGTCACACTTCCAGGACCAGACCAGGCAGCAGCACCTTCGAAGGTCTGCTGTCTAGACACTTTCACAATAACTAATTATGCTTTTTCATTCCAGCTATCTGCTTACAACTACAGTTAAAGCAGCTTTATCCTTTAGGTAGATTAGCAAAGATCACATAACTGATAACATTGTTAATCAAGTATTTCTTCATCCCAAACATAATGTTTTTTTTCTTTATACCTTAAAATCAATTATATTTACAGAAAAAAAAATCAGGAAAGCTAGTCTTGCTGTAAGTAAAGTTTGTTTTGGTTTAGTGTCCTGAGATCACACAATTCATTATAGGACTATAATGAATTTTGCTGAGTGCAATGATGCTACAATGACACAATCACATGTCTCTTAAATAGCTACTAGAAAACTGGAACCCATAGAAACATTTTATACATAACATAAATATGATAACCTTTAATATGCATTCATAAACAACCCAATAAAAATTAAGTTCACAACACAGCCGAGTCTCCCACTTAGCAGCAATTTCTCTTATCCCATTTGCCTCCTTATAATCACTCGCTGCAGTTAAGAAAACTGGTAAACTAGAAGGCACATTTTATTACCAAAAGGGCTGGGCACTTCTAGGTTTATAACAAGGTAAGACATCTGTCTGAATCAAATCATGATTCTATTCATCCACTTGCAAACAGAAGTTAATTTAGTTTGATATGTGACTTACAAAATTATTTTGTTAATGGTAAAATGTGTACATAATTTAAAAGGTGAAATCATTTAATAAGTACATAAATCGTGATCTTTTCATATTTATAAAGACAATTTCATGCCAGCAGTTACTGTAAACTTGCACAGCTCATGAACTCCCTAGAATCTTAGCACATGCTACACGCTAAGCTCAATTTGGCCACAGAATCTTTGCTGGCCAAAGCGCCCCAGAGACTGGATAGTGTTTCAATAAATACACTGACCAATAGGGGATGATACCATGGTTCAGAGGACCCTAGCTGGGTAGTTATATTACTTCTATTTTCTTTTTTTTTATTCCAGCCCCCCATTACTTCTATTTTCATCTCAGCTAAACGAAAGGACAAAAGAGTACCCACATAGTAACACAAAATATATCAAGGTAAACTATGGCTGTGTGTCAAACACATAGTTGTAAATTTAGAAATACTGACACCCTAGAAAGGCAATACTGGGTGAATCAGTAGTCCGATAAAAATGTGTAAATAACATTTCTTAGTTTAATGCTGAAAGGCTAAATACTTTTTTATGCACTATATCTATAATTTTGGCATATCTATAATTTTGGTATTACAACTGAGCAAATGAAATCATAGCAGCTGAGTAAAATGCTAAGGGCTTGGTGTACATTCTGGTTTTGTCATTTCCACTTTATAACCTCATTCAACTATGCACTCAATGTCACCCAACAGAGTACTTAACAATGTCTAAGATGGTGAATGTCACTGTATATCCTTGCAATAAAAAGCTCGCCTTACTTGTCCAGGTCGTACAGGGTGTGTGAAATGCGCACGATGACTTCCACCCCAGCCTCGGTGGCCAGCTTCTTGATAGCTGCATCGCGCTCCTTCCCAAAAGGCTCTGAGTCATACTCAATGGAAAGTTTAGTGATGCTCCATTCCTAAAGCCATACGAGAGAGAGGGCAATAAGACATTATGGCTTTATAATTGTGTTCTTCTTCTAACGTCAAATAATGAAAAGCTCAACATCTACATCAAACAATATACATAAACCAAACTTCAAAAATGTGGGTGGAGGGGCTGGAGAGATGGCTCAGTGGTTAAGAGCATTGCCTGCTCTTCCAAAGGACCCGAGTTCGATTCCCAGCAACCACATGGTGGCTCACAACCATCTGTAAAGAGGTCTGGCGCCCTCTTCTGGCCTTCAGGAATACACACAGACAGAAAATTGTATACATAATAAATAAGTAAATATTAAAAAAAATCTTTTAAAAAATGTGGGTGGAAAATAAACCATTTGTCAATGTGAAAACATGACAAATATATGCCAACTAGATTCCGGGCACTGTGCCAGGCATGAGCAAATTTAGCAATATACTTACTGTACTCTTCTATACTACAGGGTTTATGTAGTATTTATTTCAATTACTTTTATTGCCTTATTTATTTCTGAATGAAAACAACCTCCATTTGCTATTTTGCAGATACAGTTATTATTTTTTTTTCTAAAAAGGGACATGTTCAGGCTTACAGAGACACATGAACTTATATCTGGTAATTCTAAGAACTTCTCTTTAAAAAGCCCTTGATAGCTGATATGGTATGAACTGTTTTGCTTAGAAAGACTTATTTCTGACTATTAAAATGTTGACAGCAAACTGGGTGGTGGTGGTGGTGCACCCTTTAGTTCCAGCACTTGGTAGTTCCAGGCTGAGGCAGGCAGATTTCCAGGTTTTAGGCCAGCCTGTTCTATAAAGTGAGTTTCAGGACAGCTACTCAGAGAAACCCTGTCTTGAAAACAACAGCAACAACAACAAAAAGTTGACAGGAGAAAACTTGGAACGAGCAATAAAACAGCAACTATTGACTATTATTGCATCAGTAACTTACATGTCTTTATAGTTGCTATAAATAAGGAGACTATGACTTCAGGGAATTAAATGATTACCTCAGGATGGTAGTCAAGTTTTGCCGAATTCTAAAATCTATTCTGATTTACTTCTGTTATTTAACTGACTAAATGATACCACATGAACAGACCAAAGGTGTTACCGATGGTACAATGCACATAATACATTTGGCAATTGATTACCTTTCATAAGGATTTAATTTTTTTATTAATCTTTCAGATAAAGAGATTTAATTTTTTTTTTAGTGTGTATATTTGTGCTCGTGTGTGTGGATGCCATAGAAGCCGAAGAAGGTATCAGATCCTCGGGAGCTGGGGTTACGGAGCACTGTGAGCTGTCGATGTGGGTGCCGGGATCTGAAGTCAAGTGTGCTGGAAGAGCAGTAAGCTCTCTTATGGCTGAGCCACCTCTCTAGCCCAGTGCATACATTTAAGACGTATTTAGTCATTTATCATATCTTCCTAGAAATAAATCTTTGAGAGAAAAATGATGAATTAAACACAAGCATATTTTAAGCTTAGATGCTGGGCATGTTCTCAGCTGCTGTGCCTTAAATTCCCATCAGCACTGCCCTAGAGTGACTGGCAGCTGCACGTATTCATTATCGTTCAAAGGCGTCTTTGAAACTGCTAGGAGAAAAATAATACATTTAAAAGTTTTTCCTTTCTCGAAGGTCTGGAATGTAACAGCAGTTAAAGTTCGTATTTGCTAGTACAAACGTGCCAGTTTTGAAATTTAAGGGTAAAATGTAAACGAGAGTAGGAACATAGTGTATACACACTTACGTGTTTATTCCATGCTAAGGTGTACAGTCTAGCAGTAAAACACCCCAGGACTGGAAGCTGAGGGTCTCCTAGTGAAGACTGCTCACACTGCAGACACACTGCTCTCCTAGCCTGCATCGTTTGTTAGTGAGCAGAGAGCACGGGGGAGCATCATGGCTTCCACGTGCACGCTTCTGTGCATTGCAGCCGATGTCCTCTTGATTCTGTTGTAACTGTGTGGTTTCTTAGAGCTCCTTGTAATTTAACAACAGAACCCTTCATTGTGTAAGTCATGAAGACCTTTACCCTAACGAGTATCTTGCAATTAGTTCTGTGTATTTTTTGAGAAATAATATTTTAGCTGTTAAGTGTTTGAGGTGAGTTAATAAATAATACTCCCTGTTATTTTTGCTTTTTGAGTTCAGGCACATTCAAGAGCTAAAGGTAAAAATATAAGCACATTATCAGTAAAGCTTAGTTGGAGAAAGTATCGTAGGGTTAAGGGAAATCAGCTCGCTGATGTGACTACTGAAGTGGACAGTGGTACTTAACATTCCCTACTCTGCCAATCATACGGAGCGCCTCCCTTACGTTATGGGCTCTCGCTCTAAGACAGTATACAGAAGAGGAGGGTAAAATGTATGTGAAAGAGAAAAGGAACTGTCTGAACCATACTCACCCAACCCTTTCTCCTCAACTCCTCAATACATCACATCTCTTCCCTGGGAATGAATTAGTGAACATTCTCCATAAGAAAAACTGAAAAGCCAGGGAGAACATTCCCTGAACATTAGATGTGTTAATTTACACACCATTTTCTTCTAGGAAGCACCTCTGAAATATCCTTGAAAAGAACAACCATGAGTGGCTACTGTCATGGCAACGAGTAAAGGAGACATGCTTACAGTGCCCAGCTCACGTCACAGTGCTGGGCAGAGTCAGAGAGCAGGCACAGCAGCCGATGCCTGCAACATGTCTTCCCAGGACTGCAGGCACAGCAGCTGATGCATGCGCCATGTCTTCCCAGGACTGCTTTGTTTCACTCATATCCAGTCCTTTACCGTTTCCTTTCCTCTACTTTGTGATGGCTTGATTTATTCCTTTTCCATCTTTGAGGCAAAAAGTTACTTATTTGTCTCCTTCATATCTATAACAATATAGAAAGCTATGAGCTTTCCCGAGTACTTCTGGGGGCGGTTATCCATATTTGGTATTCTGTTGCTATTTATTTTAAATTTAATTCCATTGGACTCAGAGAGCGTCAAATGTATTCTAACATGTGTGAGAGAATGCATGTGCACGTCTCATTGCCGTGGAGGTCAGAGGACAGCTGCAGGAGCAGTCTGCTTTCACCATATGGGTCCAGAGACCAAACTCAAGTGTCAGATCTGGTGACAAGTGCCTTTCCCTGCTAAGCCATCTCACTGACTCTGTGTAAGGCAGCATGAAACAATATGATGCTGTTCTATCCAGAATTAAAGTTTAAAATTATATATTTAAATTTATTTCTATTTTATGTGTATGGGTATTTTGTCTGCATATATAAAGTTCTTCACAATGCATGGTGTCCTCAAAGGCCAAAAGAGGGCACTGGATCTCCTGGAGCCGGAGTTAGACCATCATGAGCTGTCATGTGGGTGCTGGAAACCAAGTCCAGGTCCTCGGGAAGAGCAGTGAGTATGTCAGTCACTGAACCCTCTCTCCCATCCTAGGGAGGAAAATCCAACACAATACAAAAAAGTCGCTGGCCTAAGAAAAAGTCTGTTTAAAAACAAAATAAAAAACTGTGGTATTTGTAATACCAAAATCTTAGAAGACATTTTACTTCTACCAAACAGATTTGGAGAGAGGACTGATGTACTTATCTCCACACATTGCAGTTTGTATGAGCTGTGGATGAGGTATCATTACTTTCAGTCTGCTTTCTTGTCAAAACTCTTCCACATACCTAGACTAAATGAGAATTCTTCAGGAGTAAACAGTCTCTTCTAGCTAAGACTGCTACATTAGGTAAGCACTAATGTTTCTTCCATACTAGGAAAGTTAGGCAAAACTGATTTACTTCCCAGCACTGGAGACCTTCTCATTCAGGGAAAGCAGCGTCTCTTTTGCATTAGAAATATTGCTATTTTTGCAGATACCTTTAATCCCAGCACCGGGGAGGTAGAGGCAGATGGATCTCTGAGGTCAAGGCCAGCCTGGTCTACAGAGTGATGTGTTCCAGGACAGGTAGGGCTACATAGAGAAACCCTGCCTCAAAAATGCAGGTAAAAAGCCATTTTAAAAACTAAGGTATATCAAATAGCTGCAACACGAGCAGATACACAGCTAGAAATCTATGTGTAGTAGGGAGGGGAAGAATTTAAGACTGCAGGAACATGAGTGGTCTGAGATGCTCAGATCAGCTAAACGTCTCGTCTTGGGCAACTCATTAATTTCCTTCAGACCCTGAGAAGCTTTCTCTGCAGTAAGACAAGGAAATTAGGAAGATTCTTCCAATTCAAGTCAAAACAAAATCCCCAAATACTACAATTCTATACTACTGGTAAAACGTGAGTGTTCACTCATTTTCCTGTTGCTGTGATGGGACTCTCTGAGGAGGGGGGACTGGGGCTCAGAGTCGAGCATCAGGGTGCAGGGAGTGATGAGCCACGCTGCTTCTCAGCTTCCCTCCTCCAGTCACAGTCCAGGATCCCACTAAGCAATGGTGCCGCCCACAGTGGGTGGGTCTGGCCACCTCGAGTAACACAGTCAGGACAATCCCATCCCAGTCATGTTCAGAGACCCATTTTCCAGGTGATTCTAAATATCAAGGTGACAATGGAGATTAACTGTCACTGCCCTCTTAAAAAAAAAAACTCACAAAGGAACATAAATGTGGACAAGGAGGTTCCCTGGCAACACTGTGTTAGCCAGAGGCCTATGGGAAGAGTAACTAAACATTCAATAGAAAACCAGTAGAAGAAATCTAACACACCCATACATGTTACTACTACAGAATCATATAAAAGACCAGGAGATGACATGAAATGTCCTCCAACATATGAATAATGCACAGAACAGAAGATTGTGTATAATGTGTTCTCATTTGACTATTAAAGCAGAGAACAATTAACACAGACACATGGATGTCTAAGCACACACAAATTCTTGTTCATACAAAGGGTATTGATATTTGCACATGCAGGAAATGGAAATAGTGCTGCTTTGGGGAGAACTAATAGTCTGAGGCCAAAAAGGAATTTTTCATTTTAATCTTTCTAATGTCTAATTTTACTATATTAGCACTGTCAATAAAGAAAAGCCACATTTTTTTTTATTTAAAAATACTATTTCCTTTGGACACCACAGTAGGGCTGATCCTGTTGACAGGGCTCTGGTGAGCCAGCCTCAAAAACATGAGCATGAGAGAGCTGGCCCCACCCATGTGGTCCTGACACAGCAACCCCCTCCCCGCAGCATGTGGGAGTGATGGCCCTGGTGTCATGAGAGCAGAGAGCTGGCTGGCCCTGGTGGTGTGGGTGCAGGAGAGAGCGGGAGAACTGGCCTGGCCCCTTGCTGCCTGCTGCACTGATGATGGTGGGGAAGAGGAGGAGCTGGTGGGCTGACCCACCCAGCATACACCCCATCCGTGAACTGCTGGAGCACATGAAAGGGCCGGACCTCAGATCCAGAGCTGCAGGATCTCCACGAAGAGTCCCAGTGAGGATCCGGTATTGATAATGTAGCAGAAACCAGAGGCCTCATTGCAATGAACACTTACAAGTAAAGATATGTGGACTAAAGGGCACTGTGATTTCTGTGTCACACTCTAGCTTCCATGATGAGGTTTTTGTTTTTTTTTAACTTTTCTTATTTTATATTGAGGGGGAGGTTGCAAGGGCAGAGGACGCATACAAAGGGACGGGGAGATGAATGGGATCAGGATACAGGATATGAAGTCCACAAAGAATCAATAAAAAGCTTAAAAAAAATACTACCTCCCATGCTTTCGCAAAAAGGTATTTGTCAAATATTTGCTCTGGCAAAGATTATTATTCATGCATATGTTTTCAAATTACCTTGAAAAGCCTGGGGAACACATCAGCTGGCTGTCCACGAATCACAAAGAGACGAGAATTCAGCTTCCGTAGATTGGAATCCAGATCCTCAAGACACTGAAGCAAAAATCTAGAGAGAAAATATTATAAACCTTAAAATATGTATCTACAAGGTATAAAATATTGTAACACTACATTCTACAAATGACAAATGTGGACTCATCATTTTATTTACTGGTGACTCAGTATTCTTAGAAGCCATACTGACAAGAGTTTTTTTATTACATCATAATCTCTAACATTTTAAGCAAGCCCTGAATTAAATCACTTATTTTCACTAAATAATCTAGTAAAAAATTAACTTGTAATCATAAAAATTATGTAAATAAATATCAAAGCAATTAAATGAACTAGTTTCATTGTTCAAATCTAATAAAGTAAAATTTTTTTATGGAAAAGTTACTTCAAAGAATCTAGAATATCTTTTATTGGGAAAAATGGAAACGTTCTACTTGGTAACTCCGGATGTCTGAATAATTTAAGCATCTTGGGTGTGGTATGGTGCTACACACCAGAAAACAGAGCATTTGAGAGATGACCTTAGAGCCACAAATTCAAGATCAGCCTCAATTATGTTTGGGGTCAGTCAGGGCTACATGAGACCCTGATGCAGAAAACAAAACAGGCAAATGAGAGAAAATGAATACTTTGCTAAAGGACATTGCAATCACCTAGGGGAAGCTATAATGTCCTTTTCTAAATCTAATAAAGCTTCTAATATAAGAAAAAGGAATAGATAGATGCTAAATCATATGCCATTATCGTGACTATAGAGAATACTATGTTAATTTGAAACAAGCAAAGGTTTCATGGAGTGGGTGGGATCACACGGACTTCTTCAGTGAAGTAAGCAGAAATAAGATTTACACATGAGACACCTGGGAAAATTCTGGAGCAGTAGGGAAACTGCTTATTCTACATCTTCTGTTGTGAGGACAGAGCATTTCCCAGAAATACATCCAAAAGGGAGGCTACTCTGGAAAGTCCAAGCTCATTATCCATTAATTCCACCCAGATTCTGCTCCTCTCAGCTGGGCAGATCTCAGTTTGTCTCTACTTTGTTTCTTCTATGTTCTTCGGGTTAAGGTTTCTTTTGTCTGCCTTTCCCATGAGTTACAACCTCACTGAGAAGCAGCTGTGAGGAGGAAGCCAGGCGGAAAGGAAGAACACATGGCAGAAACAGACATTACAGGACGGTAGCCAAGGGTTAAGTGGAGCCGTGGTGTCCAATCTCCAGCAGCCAGCAGCCAACATCCCAACACAGAGCACATTTCTACCTCTGAAAGGTCACACACACAGTACTGTCCTGACAGACTGCTCTGACTAGGGAATGTTTGTAGTCTTTGTGCACTCTCTGCCTTCAGTACCTCAGTCTTGCTGGTATTTCATAACTACAGTCATCAGTGACGTAAGTGCACTAGTTAGTCTGAGATAGCCCCTCTTTAGCAACCTCCCACAGCTTTGGAGAACTTTGCAGAGCTCTCTATATCCATAGGTATACCCATGTAGATATGAAAGATAATCTTAGCATTTCATCTTAACAAGTCTCATGGTGTTGTTAAACAAACAGGAAATAAAACATTGTTCTTTTTTTTTTTAATTTCAACTATCCCCTTTCTGTCTTGGTTTGAACTTACTTCCTAACACCTGAACCCCACCCCTGCACACTACTACAACATGTCTTACTATTTTGAGAAAAGATTGCTGTTAGTAGATGCAGTGATACAAAAACATCTGAGGTTCATATTATTCATAAATATGCATAATTTAATAAGTGAGAAGTGTTCACGGGCAGTCATGCAATTTCTTGTGTTTTCTTAGCAAGATTGTTTTGGAGTTTGGGAGGATGTGGTCTTGTAGTTCAGGCCAGCCTTGATCTTGTTGTGAAGTTAAGTATGGCTTCTAACTTCTGATCCCAGCTGCTGGGATTCTAAGTAAGTGCCACAATGCTAGGCTTCTTTATATGGTGCTAGAGATTGAATCCAGATGTGAGGCAAGCACTCCATCAATTCAGATACAGCTGCAGCCCCAGAAGAGATATTTAATTTTTACAACAATGGTTAGAGATTATTTATTTGCAGTATATGGCTCTGTGAGTAGATAGCCATGTGTGGTGTGTGTGCACCTGTTCATACCCATGAAGGACAACAGAGGGTGTCAGTGCCCCCCGAAAGTCTCCTCCTATTCCTTTGAGGCAGGGTCTCTCCCTGAAGCACTGGCATGACTGGTATTTGAGGGGCACCTTGTTATGTGTTGCTAGGATCTGAACTCTGGTCCTCATAATTGCGCAGTAAGTACTAATGAGCCACATCTCTAGCTCACCACTTCCCAAGTTATATTTGAGATATCTCAGATGTAATAAAGATCATCAAAGAATTTTTTGATAAAAAGAAATGGAATGAACTAGTTTGCATTAAGTAAAAACAGCAGAAAGCTCAAACATCCCATAGAGACAATCCAAGGCAGATGGGATCTCTAAATCTTTGCTGTATTACTGAGCCCACATTTTCTACCAAAACTGGAAGTAAGTGTTCTTCATACTGAATGTAATGATGGGAACATATCTATAATAGGAAGGTGGGAAAAGAAAGAAAAATACCAAAAGGATATAATTAATTCATAAAATAAACAACCAAGTCTAGATTAACATCATGCATGTGAATTCATATTCATACACCCATAAAAAATGATAAACATGTATCTACCACAAATACAGAAAAAACTATATGCGTATTTCTTTGGTTAAATAAAATCTCGAAAAATCAAAAAAAAACCCTATATATGTATCAATTTATGTTTAGTTGTGCATAAGGAAATAACTGGAACGTTACTTACCAGGATACTTATTATATCTACCCTGAGAAATGGAGTTTGAGTGGAGATAAAAATACACTAATCTCAAAATTGATTCCAGCACACATTCCTTTGGGGTAGGACGGGTGAGGCCTGATCTCCTGCACCTGGTTTACTGGCGCTAAACACCTTTAGAGAGCAACAGGTAATTTCATGTTTTCCAGCATGTACTGCACAGATGTTCCATATTCTTAACAAGTCTAGCAGTACGTATTATACACTGATGACTTACAGAAAATCTTGAGTTTCCTTGTCTATAAAATGAGAGTATAATAGTATGGACACACATGGGAAGTTTTGTGGAAGCTGAGTAAATTACCATATGTGAGGCTCTTAGAACAGTGTCTGTACATGGTGAGCATTATTATGTGTTACTGAATACTTGGTGTTCTATTTTTACTACAATAACAGTAGTTTTATCTCTTGCTTGTATTTATTGCAGTCTTAAAATAGCCCTGCCTATTAGCAATCTCTGCCGCCATAATCCATCTCAGTGCACATTATCAGATCGTATTGAGGCACATATTCTTGTATAAAGATCTTTGAGACTCATTTTTTTATTCAATAAAAAGCAAAGCATGTTCTCAGTCACCATCCAATGGCTCCAGGTTCATCTTCTGTCCCACGCTACTACTGTTTGCACTAAACCAAGCTACTACTCTTTTGTACACAACCGTTCTCTTGAACATGTGATCTTTCCTCAGTCTGAAGGATTTTTGCCAATTCCCATCTCAAGTTTATACCAAGTCTGAAGTCTTAGAGCTGAAGTCACTTTCTCTCCTCTCTCAACTGTCAAGAATGTATTACATCACAAGCAAAGTTCAAATCATTCATTTTAGCAGAAAAACCTGTATGCAAACATGTATATGTACACACACCCCTCTCTTCTGTGCATCTCCTGTATCTAATTTTTCATGCCTTGGCTTCCCTAACCTAGGTTTTAGTTTATGTACCTGGCAAATGCCATCGCCACATGTCCTGTAGTCTACTGAAAAAACTGGAAGCAGGACAAGATGCTAGTACGGCTGTTTCACACAGGTCCTGAGAGGATTAGAAATACGTAAAGTCAACTGGTAGCACATGGCTATATACAATAAATGAAGTCATTGCTACTTTTCCTTTAGAATAGTTCTAATCTTAAGATGGGCAGGAGGTATGCACTTGTAATTCCAATACTCAAGACATGAAGTACAAGGATCCCAAGGCCAAAGGTTATATAGGCAGTCCGTCTGACCTGCCTTAAAGGAAAAGAGAGAAAAAAAGAGAGTAAATATCTATTTCTGAAAACAAACCCCATGTATATACATTAATAGGAAGAATAAATTAGTTGGATGCCCAGGCCTATACAGAATCTCACTGAATGTATAACTCCATATGAATGTGACTGTGAACCAAGGTTTTATCTTCCCCAGTGACAAAGCCACTGCTATACTAATACCTATTTGTTAAAAAGGGATGATACTATTAAAACTCAGATTGACTGATCTCTAAGCTTGTAAGTCTGTGGTGGTGCTATATAAAAATCAGCCATAAACAGTGTAGATTCAGAGCACCAAGTCACTGAATAGAACAGTTTCTCTTTAGTGATAAATGAAAACCAGTATTTGAAAACTACACAAAATCTAACACTTTGTCCTTAGTTTGGAATAGGATTACTCAGGGTTCAGACTGTGTGCTCCACAGAACACATCATTTAAACACTCCTACACTATAAAGATATGTGCCTTAAAACAGCACTGAACACTGAGCAGACAATTTCGGCATATATTGCAGCCATGTGCTCCCATTGGAAGATCTGGCTGAAAATAGACTGATTTTTAAATAGGCCAACTGTTAGTAAACTCACTACAATCCCTCACTGTACAAAGGCACAACTTAATTATAACACTGAATGAACCACTCTGAAATAAAGAGACACTAATGCACCTCCTTATTTTAAATGTTTTAAGGAATTTTCCTCTAAAAACCACTACCTTTTACTACTATAGAAGCGTACATGTAGTAACTTCCTTATGCCACTTCCAAAAGATGATTTCAACATGAATCAACAGAAATAGTTTCTAAAGTAGGTCATTGCTATAGCAACCAGTGGGTGGTTTAGCATACTCCCATCACAATGACCTACTTTCTAGTCTGTGTTAGAATAGCTTATATAACTAGTATTTCTAGTTCTGTCCATAAAATAGTCTGAAAAAAGCAAGGGCAAGATACAACATAATCCCACTGCTACTGAAAACAAGGCGTTACAAAGTCACGTGTGCACACCAGAACGAAGCCATCTGCTAACGTTGGTGTTTCCATACTGTATTACGCACTTGTCAGTGCAAACTACTCTTAGAACTCCTAAACAAAACCATACAGTGTTGACCCTACAGAATATAAACTAAAACCACATGAAGAACATCTCCTCTACATATGAAATGAAAGTTCAATATAGAAAAAAATTAAAGATCTAGACCTACTATTATAAATAAAAAACAAGATTCTCAACCACACCAAATCTTTTATCAGAGATTTTAAAATTAAAAATCATAATTTGCATATCTAAGTATGAAATAAGGTTTTTATATGCTCCATTTTCAAAGCTTTTAATAAACTAGTGCTTTCATTTAATCTGTCAAATACGGTGCACATTTCCTCCAAAGACAAGACTTTAGGATTTACTACAGATAAAATACACATTACGAAGGCTAATTCCCCAAGGATAACACTTGAGTACCTAACATAGATAAAATGTATCATGCAGGTGAGTTCTGCACTTGCTAGGCTCAGAATTAAGAGCACACATCAACAGACTCATATAAGAACCCAAAGTTATTTTTAGGACAAATCCTTTTAAATGCCTTGATTAAAATCTTAAAACAAAATTATTTATAGCTACCCCTTTCAGACCTTCCTACAAAGAAGTCAACAGAGACAGAATGGGACTTTTGTGTGGGTGGTCAGGCGCACTGCAACAGTTAAACTCTTCCTCAACATGGTCAAGGCTCTAGGTTCAGTTCTCAAACATCAAAAGCAAAGAAATTAAAGTAATGAATAAAAATCAGAAGGTCAGGCCTGCAGTGCACACTCGCGACGGTGACACACAGGCGCACACTCACGACGGTGACACACAGGCGCACACTCACGACGGTGGCACACAGGCGCACACTCACGACGGTGGCACACAGGCGCACACTCACGACGGTGGCACACAGGCGCACACTCACAACGGTGGCACACAGGTGCACACTCACGATGGTGGCACACAGGCGCACACTCACAATGGTGGCACACAGGCGCACAGTCATAATGGTGGCACACAGGTGCACACTCACGACAGTGGCACACAGGCGCACACTCACGACGGTGGCACACAGGTGCACACTCGTGACGGTGGCACACAGGCTACTGACACAGAATTTAAATTCAGGGTCTGGAAACAGTGGAACCTTGACTGAACAAAGACATTACATAACAACTTTAAGTTCAAAAGCTGCAAAACCAGATTGATGCAGTTGTATCACTGGCATCTTAAACAGGATGAGCACTATCATCATTGGTGATGCGATTCCCTGGAGCTTTAAGAAAGATTTATTACAGCCTGGTCTACAAGATCTAGTTCCAGGACAGGCTCCAAAGGTACAGAGAAACCCTGTCTCGAAAAAACTAAAAAGAGGAAGAAAGAAAGAAAGAAAGGAAGAAAGAAAGAAAGAAAGAAAGAAAGAAAGAAAGAAAGAAAGATTGATTTAGTAAAGTCTGAAGCTTCCCTAATGTGTACAAGTAGTACATAAAATCAGAAAAATCTCCATATAAAACAGCGTTTTCATACCTGCTGATTTGAGGTACAGTGAATTTAGGCTTCCATTCAGAAGATGGAAAACTTTTTTACTGCGAGACACCACGTGCAGTTCTAAGGGCAGCACCCTACTCTGGGCCTCTCTGCACCAGACCCCTACCTTTCTCCAACCATCTTAACAACCAACATTGCCTCTGAAAAAACTCTAAAATGCCTTCTAAGAAGTGGTAACTAATTTAGGAGAGTTTCAATATCCCCAGAACTAGGAAAGGTATTTGACCATGTACATGATAGAGACACACATCACACCTGTTATGATGGAAGACAACATGTGTAACACAAAAGGGTAATAAACCAGAAGGGAGAAAGCATTCTTGGCTTTTCCTCCTTCTCTAGGTAGGGAAGATATTAAAATTTCAAGAATCTAGTGATGTTGAGGAGTACCTTTTAGTATCAACACAGTAATAGAGGTAGAGAATGAGAAGGAAAAACCTGGATTTCAACAAAGGTTTACCACTTTCCAATGTCCAGATAATTCCTGACATATAGCAGAAGTAACATACATAGCTACATAATTAATCATCATAACATCATAACATTAAGTAATGAGAAGGATTTTAAAGGCTTGACTCAATAGTCGGTGGAGAAGTATGACAGGGAGGGAATATTTGTTCCATGTCTATTTTGCTAAGTACTAGTCATACAACCCTATAAAATATCCCATTAAAATAACTACAAATTTGGAAACTCATCATGTATGTTTTCCAACATCAGCTATGAAATGAAATAAAAACTTTAATTTGGGGCTAGTGAGAACCTGAGTTCAATCCCTGAGATCCGGATGGAAGGAGACAATGGATTGTGACACAACTGAAAGGCTATTAGAACACGATGTGTGGAGTTGGGTGGTGGTGGCGCACGCCTTTAATCCCAGCACTCGGGAAGCAGAGGCAGGTGGATCTCTGCGAGTTCGAGACCAGCCTGGTCTACAAAGTGAGTTCTAGGACATCCAGGACTACTGTTACACAAAAACCAAAAATCCTGTCACGAAAAACCAAAATAAACAAACAAATAAAATGAACATGATGTGCTTTTATAAATGGATTATTTCAGTGATAGATTCATAAGTTGATGGAATTATTCGGAAGTGGTAGAAACTAGGAAATGTGGCCTAGTTGGAAGAAATACATCATAGATTGCAGGGTGTGGGGGAGAAGTGCCTGAAAAGACAGCTCTTTCCCAGGTGTTCTCATTCTCCTAAATTATTGTCTGGTCTCCTAACACAGGCTATGCAGTATATGCATGTGTATATGTGCATACACACGAATAAATGTTAAAAACTTGGCTGAAAAAAAAAAGAATTTAAGGAATGGAAAGATGGCCCAGTAGTTAAAAGCCAAGTTCACAACCAAAAAGAAAAAAGAAAAAAAAAGAATCCAAAAAAGAATTTACTATGGATGTGCCTGACTCCAGAGCTGTGCTCTCTGCTTGCACAGCACCACTTCTATAGAGCATGCACTAACACAGAAGAGACTGAGGCAATGACATCGTACCCTGACTCCATCTGTGTCCACTCAGACAGCTCTAGACCTAGGCAGCAACCTGAGGTTTTTGTGACTTTGGCCATGGTCCAAATGTATTAACCAAAATAATTCATGCAAAACAAAATAAATAAAGAAGGTATATGTCAAAAATAATTGTCATGTGATGTCTAAAGTACTTACTATGCTCTGCCAGGCATGAATGTATAAGGTTACTCTGACCCTCATCTAACTCTGATATAATTATGGTCATGTGGTTTTTTGGCTTTAAAAATGCCAAATCCCTGAGTTTAGGCACCAAGAGACTCTGAGGCACAAGCCTGTTCCTTTGTCATTGGTAAATTAAGAACTCATATGTTGACAGAGGTTTCTGTCCTGCCTGGTCCCGCAGCTATTTAGTCCCAAAGAAACACAGAGGCCTACATTAATTATAAACTGGTTGGCCTATTAGTTTAAGCTTCTTATTAACTCTTATATCTTATATTAACCCATAATTCTTGTCTGTGTTAGCCAAGTCTTGGTACCTTTATCAGTGAGGCATTCTTATCTTGCTTCCTCTGTGTCTGGGTGACAACTGCTGCTGAGCCTTTCATCTTCCCAGAATTCTCCTGTTCTGGTCCCCCCGCCTATACTTCCTGTCTGGCTACTGGCCAATCAACATTTTATTAAACAAGTACAAGAGACGAATCTTTAGAGGTAAGGACCACTGTCCCATAGCACTCATATAATTTTAGTTGGCTCAGCCAGTGTGTTCGTCTTTATCTTTCCAACATGGAGTATTACAACGATACTTCAGAAAAACTAACCTGACGGCTTTAAGGACATAAGATGACTACAACAGTTTTCTTTTTCCCTCGAGGTTGGGGAAGATGGGCGCTGTATCAGTTCACTTTTTCTTTTTGTAATAAAATACCTTCAAAATCAACTTAGGAGCTGGGCGATGGTGGCGCACGCCTTTAATCCCAGCACTCGGGAGGCAGAGGCAGGCGGATCTCTGTGAGTTCAAGACCAGCCTGGTCTACAGAGCTAGTTCCAGGACAGGCTCCAAAGCCACAGCAAAACCCTGTCTCGAAAAAAAAAAAAAAAAAAACAAAAAACAACTTAGGATACGAAGGCTGTATTTGGGCCTTTGTTCCACAGAGTTCAGTCCACAGGCGCCTTGTCTAAGTTAGAACATCATTGTAGGCAGCATGAGTGAAGCAAAATGAGGCAGAAAGAAGGAAGACACCAGGAAAAGAACTGTCTTTTCAGGGCACATCCCACCCCTACTCCATGACGTCCTTCTTCCAACTACGCCACGTGTCCTAGCTTCTACCACTCCCCAATAATTCCACCAATTTATCAATCCATCAATGTATAAATCCATGTATATAAGCACATCGTGTTCTAATAGCCAGAGACCAGAAGTTCAACACCTAAGCCGCAGAGGTGTAAGGTAGAGGAAGAGCGAAGAACTTCCTCATACGTAAAAAAGCTCCTCCCAGGCTCCAGCCACTCCACAGGTCACTCACTCCTCACTCACGCTGTGTGACACATCTGCTGAGGCTCATCTACTCACAGAAGAAACCTGCATGCACATGCCTGTGTGTGCATGTGTGTCTGTATAGGTAGAAAGAATGATAGGTATCAACCTATCAAGACACTGAAGTAGGAAAGGCAATCAGAAAATATCATGCCTAAATCAAAAAAACTCCCAAAAGTTGAGAATGGTGGGGAATGCGTTATTAGAAAAATGACTACAATAAGCACCATACTTTCTAAAATAATGTGCATGTCCCTCAAGTTTTAACATATTGAAAACTCAATGCCAAGTGAAGTCTGTTACCACCCCTGTGGACAGCACACTGGGTTAAGGCACTCTCCAGAGAACAGCTGATAAGCTGACAAACAAGAGAACTGAACATTTCTTAAAATAATTCCCTGGGCTGCTCTAAAAGCAGGTGCTGGAGTCAGCATTAGCCTGAGGATTTCTATAAAGCTCTGGAACACAGAAGGTAAGAGTCCAAGGCCCTCCAGAGCAGGCGAGCTAATAACAGACCCTTCTCCTCCAGTCAGGGCACCCACAAGCTTCACTCCCAGTTCAAATCTAAGTATAAACTGCCCGTTCTTCCCAGTCCCAGAAAGAAGCAAAGTTTACCCTTGAGTGGAAAGAGTAAAACAGCAAATGAACAGTGGGCAGCAGAGTCACCACCAGAGTAAACCCCATGATCAGCTCAAACACACCAATACTAAGTCAGACATGTCGTTATCATGTGCACTCTACGCCAATGAGATGAGAAGACCACTGTAGTTGTTTTAGTTTTCTTTTGTATGTGTGAGTGTGTGTCTGCATGCATGTATGTATACCATGTGTGTGCCTGGTGCCCACGGGGCCAGAAGAGGGCACGAGCTCTCCTGGAACTGGAGTCGCAGAGGGTGGCGCATTCCCATGTGCTGCTGGGAACACAACTGGGTCCTCTGCAAGAGTCCCACGTGCCCCAACCACTGAGCCAACTCTCCAGTCCAGGAAGAACATTTTAATAAGACGTTTTTCCTAATCCTATAACTCCAGTCTAATCATGGAAAAAAAAATCAGACAAACCCAAACTTAGGTTCATTCTACAAAATACAGAAATAATATTCAAAATCATGAAGGTCATAAAATGCAGGAAAATCCCAAAGAACTGTGATAAAGCAGATGAAGGAAATTGCTAACTGGAGTCACTGTTGTACCTTGCATAGAATTCTAGAACAGAAAATAAATCAATAGTGAAATCTGAATAACGCTTGGACTTTGGTAAATAATGCACTATCTCAATTTTGAAGAAAAAAAAATATGTATTAATATTAGAGAACTGGAGACGGAGAGCACAGGACTTTTCTGAATTATTTGTCATATTTTCTATGTATCTAAAATAATTCAAAATAAGTTTTATTGACAAATATCTGCCCTAAGAATGTGTTACTGGATTGAAAATTTAAGAAATTGGGCTGGTGAGATGGTTCAGAGGTTAAGAGCATTGACTGCTCTTCCAGAGGTCCCAAGTTCAATTCCCAACAACCACTTGGTGGCTCACAACCATCTATAATGAGGTCTGGTGCCCTCTTCTGGCCTGCAGGCAAACATGCAAACAGAACACTGTATACATAACAAACACATCTTCTAAAAAAGAAAGAAAATTCAAGGAATTTATTAGAAAACACTTCAAGTAAAGCATTGCATTTAAAGTAATAACAGGTTCATAGTAATCTACAATGCTAAAGTCTACCTATGCCTCTCTGTGATGCCCCAAACATCAATGTATAAGACCCCTCCCTTCCACAAACATGCATGCACAAATAACAAATCCTATCAGATTCCTAAATTCAATACATGCTATAGAGAAATCCCATCAAAGGTTCCACACAAAGAAAAGATTGATCACAAAATAGAGAATCACTTGAGTTGCAAATAAGAGATCTAAAAATAAATGAGAACTTTTTGGAGCTCATGAAAGGTACTAACTAAGAAACATGAATCTCAAGCAAGGTAAGACAGAGAAAGATTTAGGAAGGTGTTTGGGGAAGGAAAGAACTAGAAGAAATAAAAAGAAAATTAATATAGAAAATGAAGCAAGATATGGAGAGGATGTGGTGGTAATTTAGAAAGGCCTAGATCAGAAAAACAATGAAGATACACCTAAAACTTGTTGAATGTACTGTAAATGGTGCTGTATTAGTCAGTCTTACCTCACCACAACAAAATGCCCACGACAACTAACTTTATAAAGAGAAGCGGTGTATTTGGATCACAGTCCTGGTGGTTGAGGTGTAGACTGGACAGCTCTACTGTTTGGGCCTCTGCGCTATGGACCGTGGTGGAACTGTAGAGGACCGCGAGCATGGGTCAGAGCTGGGAGGCAGAAAGGATGAAAACATGGGTGTGGGCTCTACACTTGTCCCCCTCCCAGGACTTCCTACTAGACGCTACCCCCTAAAGGCTCCCACCTCACAACAGCATCTGCCTGTGGACTAAGTCTTCAGCCATGGAACTTTTTTGGGGAACACACAACCCAATGTCTACATCACAGCAGAAGGAAGGAAATATATCAGCTTAAATGCTAACTAGGAAAGATTTTAAATTACATTAGAAAAACACCAGGAACCCCTAAAAAAGTAGAAAAAGGAAATTATAAAGATGTGAAAATAGAATACAAATTTATAAAAAATAGAAAAAAGGTCAAAGTTATCATATGAAGAAACAATATAAAAATAGTAAAACAAAAGTAATATAAAAAGTATGGTAGCTCATGCCTATAATCCCAGTACTTGGGCAGCTGAGGCAGGAGTTACTATGAGTTTGAGACCACCTTGCACCTTGTCTCAAAAAAAAAAGAAAGAAAGAAAGAAAGAAAGAAAGAAAGAAAAGAAAAACAAAACAAAACAATAAACTTATGGTAAAAGTAATTAAGAAAATAAGAGAGGGCAAAATAAGCAATATTAAGGAAAAAAGGCATAATCTCAGATACAGGTGGCTTTAAATTAAAAGATACTATGAAGAAATTTTATGCAAATAAATTAAAAACTTAAGGGCCTGTGGGAGATGGCTCACTCAGCAGTCATGAAGACTTGAGTCTGATTTCCGATATCTATGGAAAAGTGTGTTACAGTCTGTGCCTGGGGTCCCAGTGCTGTGGAGCAGGGAACACAAGGACCACCCTGTCTAACCCAATTGGTGAGCTGCAGGTTCAGTGAGAGACCCTGTCTCAAAAAACAAGGTGGAAAACAATTCTAAAGGATGTTCAGCATTGGCCTGTGACCTCCATATGCACATGCACACATATGACATATACACGAACACACACA
>NC_022024.1:36112533-36121276 GCF_000317375.1 Microtus ochrogaster
AAAAAAGTCACAAAGAAATCACAGCTTTATAGGCAAACTTCAATCAAACATTCAAGGAGTAGATATTTTTAATTTTATCGAGGTTCTTGTTTCATACAGAGGACAGATAAAAATCTAAAATTTTCTTATTCCTTTGTGATCTCAAAAAAAAACAACATAGCTATTTATAATCTAGAAATCATAGTCCTTGTCTAATTTTAGACACCACTGCACTGACTCCGAAGTCAGGTTACAGCAAGTATAACACGCACTTCTAGGCTTTAGAGAACTTAGTACTAAAGACCATCTGCCTAACGTGCTTAAAGCATGCTGCCCTAGATCTAAGTTTGATGCTTTCTGTCTGACTTGACATTTATGGCCTTCAGGTTAATAATAATACAAATATTCTACTTTCAAAAATCCATAACCAGCATAAGTTGGTTTGCTGAAGATTTGACAGATGGCCAAGATCTTATAATAAAAAGTTCTCCATCAGAGAAATATAAATCAAAACTATAATGAAATATCATCTTTCTTACTAGGTAGTGGTGGCACATGGCTTTAATCTCAGCACTGGGCAGGCAGAGGCAGGCGGATCTCTGAATTTGAGGCCAGCCTGGTCTACAGAGCTAGTTCTAGACAGGCTTCAAAGTTACAGAGAAATCTTGTCTCGAGACCCTCCCTCCCCCAAAAGAAAAAATATCTCCTTTCCCTAAATAGAGTCGCTATTATCAAGAAGATAAAAATAAATTCTGGGAAGGACAAGGAAGAAGGACTGGGGCAACACAGACACCGCATGGAGTGAGATGATCCAGACTCACCGAGATGTGTGGTTCACACAAGTGCAGGCTAGAACAATGGCCACAGAAGGACAGCTCCGGCGTGCAGTCAGGTGTCTACAGCTTATAGTAATTATTGTATAGGTCATAAAGAGACAAAGGGGAAGAATTTAAAGGCTCTCAACATAAAGAAACAATAGATGTTGAAAGTGTAAGTATGTTAGTGTGATTTGGTCATTACATACTGTATGCATGTATAGTGATTTTGTGCTATTATTTATATAACTTAATTTCTTAATTGAAAGAGGCTGGCATAAAACATTTTACAAAACAAAATAGAGCCAATAGACACAAATGTGAAGAAGACATGAAAAATACAGTAAAAACATTTAACATAAACAAATGGATGTTTAAAAGGAGAAAAGAGAACCATCAGGGTTGTATCAGAAAGGCGATATCTGGAACATGTTCTACCTGACAAAAGACACTGACACACAGTTTCAGAAAGCTGGACACGTCCATACAGAGTTAACAGAGTAATACACAAATTATCATTTAAAATACTGTACAGTATCAGACAAAGGGAATTTTAAAAACCAGACGAAGATGGTATGCTGACCTCACAGAATTAATATTGGGAGCAACAGCTGATCACACACTTCTAGTATGTAGGGAAAAGATAACTGTCAACTTATAATTATTCTATACCATACTGTAAAAAAGATGGGATCTGGTATGGGTGAGAATTTATGACCACCCATAACTCTTATGTTAAATGCTTGATTAACAATTTATGGAACTATTGGGAGGTGGGAGAATTTTTTCGGAGATTGGGCCTTGTCATAGGAAAAGGTTACTAAGGGGACAGTTGTGACCTGACCTCCTCTCCCTCTCCCCCTACTAAGGGGACACTTGTGACCTTCCTCTCCCTCTACTAAGGGGACACTTGTGACCTTCCTCTCCCCCTACTAAGGGGACACTTGTGACCTCCCTTCCTCTCCCCCTACTAAGGGGACACTTGTGACCTTCCTCTCCCTCTACTAAGGGGACACTTGTGACCTTCCTCTCCCCCTACTAAGGGGACACTTGTGACCTCCCTTCCTCTCCCTCTACTAAGGGGACACTTGTGACCTTCCTCTCCCTCTCGTGGCCTCCTAGACACCGTACGGTCACTGCCCACTTTGCTCTAACACACATTCCCTTCCTGCTATTCTACAATGACCTAGGTCTGATCCCTGGGACAGCAACTATGACCTGACGTGTCTGAAACCATGAGCTACAGGCAAACTTTCCTCAGCTAACTGGTTCTCAGTGTGTTGTGGTATGATGGACTCAACGGCAGTATCTTCAGACAAAAGATGAAGGAGCGTGCCCCTAGATCCTCCGCTAGAGTGAACTCTACAGTTGGTGCAGTAAAGGAAAGTGATCCCAGGTTTCCATTCGAGGTCTGACATGTGAGGAGAAAAAAGAACAAAGAACATGGTGAGTGCACACAGAGGTCCTCAGTGGCTTTATAAACAAGGAGAAGACCAGAATAACTAGAAATACATACCCATCAGAAGGAGGCCAATCAATGCGCAATTTAAACATATTTTATTACCCAATAAAGGGACAAATTATTTATTAACTGTAGATATGGAGCTATATGAATTTGATATTAACAGTGAATAGTTAAGATAATGTATACTTTCCAAAATAGTAGAAATATTATTAATAAAATTTAATTCAATAAAATTAAAATAACAGAGATAAAGCAACAGAACATGAACGACAAAAAAGAAAATATGAAATAAGATCATTGACATATAGCTGCAGAGATGCTCAGCAGTACGAGCACTTGCTGCTCTTGCAGAGGTGGCTAATCTTCAGTCAATTTTGACTGAATTTAGGATCACCTGGGACACTGTGAGACATCTGGTGTGTCTTGAGGCACTTTTAGTAATGCTGAAGACCCAGCCTAAATGGGAGGAAAGAAGCAGTGGCTTTCCTATCTGGCTTCCTGGCTTCCACCATGTCAACCGCTCTGAGTCATCCCCCTTGCCACGATGGACTGACACCTGCTTAGCCAACTCCTCTCTGAAGTTGTTCTGTCGGGACTCAGTCACAACAGTGAGAGAGTAAAGACGACACTGAGTGAAGCCCACCAAGACTAGGTAGAGAAGATCTGGACAATACACAACCAACCCTGGCCTAGTGGGGGAAAAAAATCAAAGCATGTCCTCCTTAATAACCACAGTGTGTGTGTGTGTGTGTGTGTGTGTGTGTGTGTGTGTGCGCGTGCGCGCGTGCCCGCGAGCGCACATGTGTATCTGGAATATATGAACATATTTCCATATATATGGAATAAAGTATACATATAGGCCATTTTATATGAGTGTATGTTAGATCATTAAAAGCAAAACATTTGTCAAAGAACTGAGATAATACATAGCAAATTTCATAATTTCTTGTACTTAAGTTGAAAAATCATATTAAAAAGTTAACTAGAAAAATCTGTAATAAAAAAAAGAAAAATTTGTAATTGGTGGGGCAACAGTGGCGCACGCCTTTAATCTCAGCACTCGGGAGGCAGAGGCAGATGGATCTTTGAGTTCGAGGATAGCCTGGTCTACAGAGTGAGTTCCAGGACTGGCTCCATAGCTACTGGGAAACCCTCTCCTAAACAAAAAATCTGTAATGTTACAAAAAGTTTAAGTATATAATCATTTTTTTATAAATCACTAATCAAAGTAAACAAGAATAATAAACTTTACAAAGTTATTTGGAAATTCTTAACAATGAAACTCTCACATAAAAGACTGTGAGCTACAGTTATAAAGTCAAGCAGAACACTTAATGCTGACCCTAGAAAAATAAAAAGGCTAAGAACTTACCTTAGTAAGCATAATAGGCTATTTTAATCCTAACAGCATTTCAGTAAATCAGAGTACGAAAGAGAAGTAAGACAGAAGGGCCTAGTGAGAATAACAATGCATGGGGCCTACGGATGTAGCTCAGTGGTAAAGTATTACTGCCTAGAGGCGCAAGGATATGGATCCAACCCCTAAACAACGACAACAAAACCCAATAGAAAAGAACAGGAAATTTAGTTTTTAAAAGATCTTTAACTAACATCAAATCAAAACAAAAAGAGAAAAACATAAATAAAAATTACTAAAAATGGAAAGGGGCCAAGCTGGTGGTGCATGTCTTTAATCCCAGCAATGTATTCAGGATGTAGAGGCAAGTGGATCTCTGTAAATTCAAGGTTTGGTCTACAGAGTGAGTTCCAGGACAACCAGAGTTTCATGATGACTTCTTAAATATGAGCTGAACAAGGACAACAACGGCAGCAGACATGCTAAGAAAACCCACGAGGCCTACACTAAGAACTACAGGCAACTAAGGAACGTTGAGCTTGGGAGAAACAGTCTTACCCAATACCAATAGTCATTCCTAAAGATCTACATCCAGGTAACATCACACAGACAGAGCAAGCAATATTTATATATTTAGGAATGGGTGTATACATACACATGCATACACATACACATAGATGTAAGTAACAACAATTCCTGAAATAAAGAGGCCATGGGGAGAATCTGGAGGAAACTGGGGACTAGGAAAACATGATCAAAATAAATGCAAGCAAATTCTTTCATAAAGAAAGAAGGAAAAAAGAGGCTATAAATGTGAAAGAGGCTATCAACAAAAGGGTATATGGGAGGGTTTGGAGGAAACGGAAGGGGAACATGTTGTAATTATATTATGATCTCAAAAAATAAAATAATTAAAAATTTTATGATAAAAAGAAAATGAAAAGGGAAAAATAAGTATAGATAATACATTTAAGTCAAACACATTAAAAAGTCAAATGTATTCAATTTTAATAATAACTAGGTGATTTAGGGCAATCTTGGCACTAAAACAGAAACTACAATAGATATATAAAACACCTCCTAGCGGCAGCTAAGAGCTAACAAAACAAGGGGGTCACAATCAAAGGGTGAGCAGAGTGTGCACTCAGTGTCTGCCCTGATGGGTGCTGATCCCAGAGGACCTGAACTGCTGGCTCTGAAGGCTTCACAACGCGAGGGGGACAGAGTCAAGACTGAGCACCAGAGTAGACATAAAGTCTAAATGAAGGCGTTTGAAACATTAAGCCAACACTTCTAAAAGCCACACATACACAGTAGGGAAGGGTGAGGCAGACATAGCATCTCCATGCTTTACGGTGAGATTTCCTTGGCTCTTTGAATCAAGGGGGAGGGGTAAGCAGGAAAGCACTGGCCAACTCTAGAGTGAATTTACAGCCCAAAATTTAATTTTCAGTGTGTGACAAGAACTTTAAATCTTTGAAGAAAAAAACAAAAGAAGATACCATAAAGTGGAAAGATTTCCCATGTTCTTGGATAGGTAGGATCAACATAATAAAAATGGCAATCCTACCAAAAGCAATCTATAGATTCAATGCAATCCCCATCAAAATCCTAACACAATTCTTCACAGACCTTGAAAGAACAATAATCAACTTCATATGGAAAAACAAAAAAATGAAGGATAGTCAAAACAATCCTGTACAATAAAGGAAGTTCCGGAGACATCACCATCCCTGACATTACAGCTCTATTACAGAGCTACAGTAATGGAGACATTTTGGTATTGGCAAAAAAACAGAGAGGTTGACCAATGGAATTAAATAGAAGACCTGGATATTAATCCACAGACCTATAAATACCTGATTTTTGACAAAGAAGCTAAAATTATACAATGGAAAAAAGAAAGCATCTTCAACAAATGCTGCTGGCGTAACTGGGTATCAACATGTAGAAGAATGAAAATAGATCTATACCTATCCCCATGCACAAAACTCAAGTTCAAATGGATTAAAGACCTCAATATAAATATGACCACACTGAACCTGACAGAAGAAAAAGTGGAAAGCAGCCTTCAATGCATGGGCACAGGAGACCACTTTCTAAATATAACCCCAATAGCACAGACACTGAGAGCAATATGTAAGTGGGACCTCCTGAAACTGAGAAGCTTCTGTAAAGCAAAGGACACAGTCAGTAAGACAAAAAGGTGGCCTATTGGATGGGAAAAGATCTTCATGAATCCCACATCAGACAAAGGACTGATCTCCAAAATATATAAAGAACTCAAGAAATTTATAGACAAAAAGAGTCTAAATATTTAACCCAATTTTAAAATGGGGTACAGAACTAAACAGAGAATTCTCAACAGAATAATCTCAAATGGCTGAAAGACACTTAAGGAAATGTTCAACATCCTTAGCCATCAGGGAAATGCAAATCAAAACAACTCTGAGATACCATTTTACACCATTCAGAATGGCTAAGATAAAAAACACCAATGATAACCTATGCTGGAGAGGATGTGGAGTAAGGGGAACACTCACTCATTGCTGGTAGGAATGTAAACTTGTGCAACCACTTTGGAAATCAGTGTGCCGGTTTCTCAGAAAATTGGGAATCAACCTACCTCAGCACCCAGCAATACCACTCTTGGGAATATACCAAAAAGATGCTCAATCATACTACAAAGACATTTGTTCAACCATGTTCATAACAGCATTACAATAGCCAGAAGCGGGAAACAACCGAGACACCCCTCAACCAAAGAATGGATAAAGAAAATATGGCACATTTACACATTAGAGTACTACTCAGCGGTAAAAACAATGTCATTTTGAAATTTGCATGCTAATGGATAGAACTAGAAAACAACATCCTGAGTGAGGTAACCCACACCCAAAAAGATGAATATGATATGCACTCACTCATAAGTGGCTACTGGCTATAAACAAAGGACATTGAGCCTATAGTTCATGATCTTAAAGAAGCTAAGTAACAAGCTGAACTCTAAGAAAAACATATATAGGTCCACCTGGAAAGTCGAAATAGACAAGATCACCTGACAAAACTGGGAACATAGGGGTGGGGGGAGACGGGAGGGTGGAAGGGAAAGAGGAGGAGAGAAGGGGATGGGGGAGGAGAACTTGAGGGAACGGGATAGTTGAAGTGGGTGAAGGACAGAGATGAGAGTAAAGAAAGAGATACTTTGATTGAGGGAGCCATTATGGTTCTAGCAAGAAACTTGTTTCTAAAAAAAATCCCAGGAATCCACAAGGATGACCCCAGCTAAGACCCTAAGCAGTAGAGGAGAGGGTGCCTGAACTGGCCTTGTCCTGTAGTCAGACTGATGAATATCTTAAATATCACCACAGAACCTTCATCCAGCAACTGATGGAAACAGACACAGAGACCCTCATCAGAGTACTGGACTGAGCTCCCAGAGTCCAGTTGAAGAGTGGGAGGAGTGAGAATATGAGCAAAGAGGTCAAGACCATGATGGGTACACCACCGAAACAGTCTACCTGAGCTAATGGGAGCTCAGCAACTCCAGCCAGACAGGGAAGAACCCAGCATAGGACCAAACTAGTCCCTCTGGATGTGGGTGGCAGTTACATGGCTGGGTCAGATTGAGGGGCCACTGGCCATGGCACCAGGATTTATCTCTACTGCTTGTACTGGCTTTTTGGCAACCCATTCTCTTTGTATGGATACCTTGCTCAGCCTAGACATAGAAGGGAGGGCCTTGGACCTTCCCCAAAGCAATGTGCCTTACTCTCTCTGAGGAGTGGATGGGGAGTGCAGGGGAGGGGGAGAAAGGGTAGGGGTGGTGTGCGTATAAGTGGAGAGAATGGGAGGAGGAGAGGAAGTGGGAACTTGGATTGGCATGTATAATGAAAAAAGATAGTTTGTTTTCTTTTTTAAAAATATAATAAAAATAAAATAAAATAAAGAAAAAATAAATATATACATTTCTTAATTTTTTTAAAAAAAAGAGAGAAAATGTAAAATGCCCTGGAGTCGGTAACTCTACTACCTCTAAGAAGTTTAAACTCTCTCCAGTTTAAACACCCTCTGTACCTCTGTATATTTCCAAATTTTTTCAAACATTGTATGAAAATTTTCAATGTGACTATGGGTTTGGACGCAGATGACAGCTTACCTATTAAGTAGCAATCATTCTTGATAGTAACAATGGAATTTAAGAAAGGATACAGTATTTTTAATAAGCTGAAAACAAACCCAGCAACATAAAGCTCTATATTCATCAAAATAGCCTTCAATAATTAAAACAAATACAATATGACACATTTTGATAAAAAGCATTTTTCTTCAAAAGATGTCACTGAAGGAAATTCTAAATTCTATGTTTCAAGCAAACAAAAATATCTTTTTCAAGAAAAAAGAGCACAGATGATTATAAGGTGTGCAAGAAAAGATAAAAAGGAAAGAAAACCACCTTCCAAGTACTCACAATATAGCAAGAAATAGTTACAAAAGCACCCAACACACTATAAAATATGGCACAATATTTAATACTTCTGTAGACAAGACTAAAAAACATGAACTGATGAGACAATCATAAAAGCAGAATAAAAAAGATTAAAAAAATGCCAAGTGGAACAATTCTTGTGATGCCTGCCGGCCCATGTATGTAGGCAAACATGAGGATGATATTCTGTGCTCTGTATGTTCTGAGTTCATATCTGGAAGCGTGTCATCTATCTGCTGGCATTAAGTGGTAGCAGACCTTAGTTAGGAGGAAGGCCCTGCTAGAAGCTAAGTCACAGGTCCTGCACCTTCACAGGGATTAACTTAGCTCTCGTAAGATCAAGTTGGTTTTCATGAAAGCAGGCGATCACAAAGCAAGGCTACCTGACACATGTGGTCTCTTCTGCTCTTCACCCAGGTTATGACACTAGGCAGGGAAGACAGGTGCCCTGTGAGAACAGCACATACCTTTATAAAGTATAGTGTCGGGTATTTTATAATACCAATATACAACACACGAAGATGGATAAACCGGCAAATCAGTACGCCGGGCGGTGGTGGCGCACGCCTTTAATCCCAGCACTTGGGAGGCAGAGGCAGGCGGATCTCTGTGAGTTCGAGACCAGCCTGGTCTACAGA
>NC_022024.1:36121376-36124139 GCF_000317375.1 Microtus ochrogaster
AACACAGCTTAAAAAGATAAAGTCTGTCTACTGAATTAGGAATGAGAAGATGAGAAAACTGGTTGAGATGGAGAAGTAACACAACACCTCTTTCTATCCCCAAGAGCTTCCTTATAGCCCAAAGTTTGAAGATGAGAGAATCAGCTCATAATCAAGTAAAACTAACAGGAACTTTAATGTGTTAGGAATTTTAAAAATGAATTTTAAGTGTAAAATTCCTAATAATGCTATTTATTTATTATGTGTGTATACATACATACATACATGTGCGTGTACAAGTCAGAGATCAACACTGGGTGTCTTGTTCTACTGCCTTACACCTAGTTTGACCCTAGAGCTAACTAAAGTCATGTCTAGGCTGGCCAGCCAGCAAGGTCCAGAGATCAGTCTGTCTTGCCTCATCTCTTCACTCCCAGCCATGGGTATACAGATACATGTGCTTGGCTGTTAACATGGGTGTGGAAGATCCTTTGACCCACTGGCCCATCTCCTCAGCACCTAGGTGCACAGTTTTTAATCAGGGTAGGGGAAGGGGGGGAAGCCTCACCTTAAGGAACTATTTGGTAGACAGAGGTCTGAAACTGAAGGAGTACAAACTGAAACAAAGTGTTGGTTTGTTTGTTTGTTTTAAACACTCCAAAGACTGGAAGAGGGCTCTGAGTAAATTTTCTGTGGTAAAAAGATATGTTGTTTATTATAATTGGAATTGTTGTTACCTGGACATTATCAGTTTATCAAAAGCCATCAAATTATATCTATTTAGGACCTGAGGCAGGCAAATGTAAGAGACCTGCATTTGGTTTCAAGTCATGCACTTGCCAGCCAAGTTCCTTCAGCTGTGGGTATCACAGTCTTCTTCAACAATGGAGCTCCCAATTCATCATCTCACTCCCTGAATAACCAACTTAGTAACTGTTCTGGACATTATTCTACACCTTTACACCGTGTGTGTGTGTGTGTGTGTGTGTGTGTGTGTGTGTGTGTGGTGTGTGCGCACACGTGTGGCTATAGTCTATACTTTGATATCCACAGTACATATGGCTCCTCTCTCTCTGCGGCTAGAGTCCACACTGGTAATCACTCCACTTAACTGGGACGTGGCAAGGTCATTCTAACCTGGATCCTCAGTGCTGAGTGAGGTGGAGCTGGTCGTCTTAGAATGCAGGCTTGTGACACGGTGACACAGTCAGGCAGATCCAGACATGGACTTTGACCTCCTGCAGCCAGCCGTTTACATGAAAACTCAGGAGGCGTTTCTCTTTGGCAGAAGGAATTAGAGAGGTTGAAAACAAAAGGAAGGAGTTGGGGGAGCAAGGAGCAATTTCTAATTAACCCTTATGATCATGTTAGCAGAGAGATTAGAATTTCACAAAAGGTTTGGGTTTAACTATCTATTTATATGTGCAGAAATGGTTGGCCTGCACTTGTGTGTAGCAGGTGTGAGTGGTGCCTGTGAAGGTCACAAGGGCATCAGATCCCCTAAAACTAGAGTTACAGATGATCTGTAACTCCGTGATCTGCCATGTGACTGCGGGGAACCAAACCCAGATCTGCAAAAAGCATTCTTAACCACTGAGTCATCTCTTCAGCTCCATAAGATGACAATTTAAAAAATTTCATTTCATTATTATTTTTGTAGTGTTGATTATCAAACCCAGAGCCTCATACCTGGGTAGGCATTCTGTAACTATAGCTACCCTAGCCCTGTGACATGTTTTTAAAACTGCATTCATCTGTAATGCATACTCTAGTTGTTTTCTTTTTTTGGATTTTTCGAGACAGGGTTTCTCTGTGGCTTTGGAGCCTGTCCTGGAACTAGTTCTGTAGACCAGGCTGGTCTCGAACTCACAGAGATCCACCTGCCTCTGCCTCCCGAGTGCTGGGATTAAAGGCGTGCACCACCACCGCCCGGCTTCTAGTTGTTTTCAAACAGACACTGATGCATATATTCTGTAGCAGATGCTGTGTGCCTTTTTAAAAGCTGCACCCCACCCCTTTCATCCTACTTATTCAGCACGAGACTGCTTTCTTGCTTTGTTTATTGAGACTAGGTCTTGCTATCTTACCCAGAATACTCTGGAAATTGCTTGAAACTTCCTGCCTCAGCCTGAGTGCTGGGACTACAGATGTATGTGTACCACTGCACCACTGGACCACTGAGATTGATTTCTTGAAGCTTTATGGAAAGGTGTATTTTGGCCTCAAGCAGTGAATGTGAACAAAATGAAGTTAGTGAGATGCAAAGGTGACGAGCTTTGGAATCTGTGCTAAAATGCCCAACTCCCAAGGCAAAGGTGCGGACAGAGCTCTACAGTACCCCACTGTGGTTTTCTCACGATGGTAAAGATGTGAGGTGAAAAATAGCCAGGTCTGTTAAAGTTTCTACAAGGCTATGTGGCTGAACTGTGTCACTACAGAGAATGACCATGTCATAGGCCATGAACAAATTACCTCGGGCAGTTTTCAAGTCAGTGTTGCCTGTCTGTAGTCACCAAAACTTTTAGAATGTGCTGACAGACCACTAGCTCCTATCAACCCAAAAGCCAAGCATGTCCCCAACTAGACTCTGAAACTTCTAACAACTGTAAAATTTCCTGTGGTCCCCAGCAGTGCTTGTTAAATTCCGTGATTTATGACTTTATTTGTTCTGTAACTAATAAAATCTCATGTAATTACTTTCGCAGCGAAACATGGTATTGGGGCAACATGAATCTGTGCTCCAAGGCCATATTACTCATACTTGGCTGCAGAATAAACTCTTTT
>NC_022024.1:36124239-36131188 GCF_000317375.1 Microtus ochrogaster
GGTTTTGAAGCCTGTCCTGGAACTAGCTCTTGTAGACCAGGCTGGTCTCGAACTCACAGAGATCCACCTGCCTCTGCCTCCCAAGTGCTAGGATTAAAGGCGTGCGCCATCACCGCCCGGCATAAACTCTTTTCTTCCCTTTGAGGTGAAAACTATTTTTTATGACAGATGCAGTTCTTAAAGCTCCCCGTCATTTTATAATCCTAACAGGAAAACCAAGAATACATGAGCTTCCATTATTGTTAACAGAAGTTTCTGTCCCACCCGGTTCTACAGTCGTTAAGTCCCAAAGAATCACACAGAGGTCTACATTAATTATAAACTGGTTGGCCTATTAGCTCAGGCTTCTTATTAACTCTTAGAACGTACATCAGCCCATAATTGTTGCCTATATTAGCCACGTGGCTTGGTACCTTTTTCGACAAGGCAGTCACATCTTGCTATCTTGTTTCCTCAATGGCTGGGTCACGACTGCAGACTGAGCTTCCCTCTTCCCAGAACTCTCCTGTTCTCATTGCTCTACCTCTACTTCCTGCCTGGCTACTGGCCAATCAGCATTTTATTAAAAATAATACAAGACACACAGTCATTGGTTCAAACGGCTGGATTTGGGTGGGATCCTTTCCTTGTCTGTCAATGCCCTCCCTGAGAAGTCAGTAGATGTTACTTTATATCTCCCTGGAAAAGTCACTCAAACCTAACTATGAAACTATCTGAACCCTGGACCTCATGCTTTTTGTGAAGGTGATTTTTTTGTTGTTGTTGTTTGTTTGTTTTGAGACGGGGTTTCTCTGTAGCTTTGGGGCCTGTCCTGGAACTAGCTCTTGTGGACCAGGCTGGCCTCAAACTCACAGAGAACCACCAGCCTCTGCCTCCCAAGTGCTGGGGGTAAAGGCACACACAACCACTGCCCAGCATGAAAGTGATCCTTTTAATATTACTGTTATTTATTATATTTCTAGGATGTTTTTGCTTGTTTCTCTTTGAGGCAGCGTCTTTCAGTGGAGTACAGGCTGTCCTCCAACTTTCAGCAACCTTGCTGCCTGAGCCTCCTGAGTCCTGGGATCACAGATGTGCACCATCATAAGGCAGCAAGCAAACCAAGACACAAAGAAAAGACTCCAAGTACCTAGCAGTAACATGAGAGCAAGACTAACAATAACTGTATTGAGTTTAAATGTACTATATATTTCAGTAATACATATAAAACCCGAAGTTGTAGGTTAAATACAGACATTGAAGAAAGTATGAATATAAAGTTAGATAAACTAGAAGCTATGGGATTAAAAAGTATGTTAAAGATGACCTACATGTTTCCCATTGAAATCATATACTAGAAAGAAAATGGATAAACATGGTAGGCACTTTTGTAGATTTGGTTTTTAAAAATTAAGAGGCCTTATAGGTGATAGTTTCAATTAAGTAGTTAATGTTTAAATGATAAAAGTAAAATATTCACTGAAAAAATTTTAAATTTTGTTTTCTGTGATAGGTTTTAATATAGTCCAAGCTGACCTCAGAATTACTCTACATAGCTGAGGACAACTTTGAATTTATGATTCTCCTAGCCTCTATTTCCCAATGCTGGAATTATTTATAAGCATGTATCGCCATACCTGGCTAAAACGTTTTCTCAGTCATAATTTTAAGGTATGCATAAGTATCTAAGTTAAATGGAGTAACTGCCTCATTCTTAAACTCTAGATCTATAAGGGAAATTGAATCAATATTTCTCAGATGACTACTATGCAGTCACCATGCTATGAAGAACGCAGGACCACACCCCTGCCCAGCATGTTTCCTCACTTCCTTTAGGTCTATATTTTCACATTCTGCTTTATTTTTCTCTCTATTACACGCCCCCTGCACACACATTCTGTCCTCTACACGAATGGAAGCTCCTCACAGCAGATACTATGGTTTAATTCACTGCTGTAAATCCCCTAGGAATAGAGCCTTCCATGAATACGAAGAAGAGGGAATTGATTTTTGATTAAATGAAACTATAGCTTATCTTCAGGAAGGTACAATCTGTTAAATGGAAGAGAGAAACGAGCACATATTACACCTGCTATGTTCTGAATGTTGCATTTCCATCCCCACAATTTTTTTTTTGTTTTTGTTTTTCGAGACAGGGTTTCTCTGTAGCTTTTGGAGCCTGTCCTGGAACTAGCTCTGTAGACCAGGCTGGTCTCGAACTCACAGAGATCCGCCTGCCTCTGCCTCCCGAGTGCTGGGATTAAAGGCGTGCACCACCACCGCCCGGCTCTCCCCACAAATTCTTATGATGAAACCTAATCTTCAATGTGATGGTATCATGGGGCAATCTAGGAGAGCTCTACCCTCATGAGTGTGATTAATCCCATCATTAGGCCTGTGAGAACCTTTTCATTTCCATCACAATGTAAGAACATAGAGAACATGCCATCTATAAAGTAAAATGCTCCTGCTAGATATCAGCTCTACTGGTGCTTTCATACTGATCGTCTCAGACTCTAGTACTGAGAAATGCATGTCTTGTATTTGTAAATTACCCACTGTAACCAGATAATGATACCAAGTATCCATTAACGAAAGCAGTACATCCTAAGAATGAATAAGGAGCAACACCAAACACTGTGCAGTTCATAAGAGTGCCATTACCCTACACCCAGAAAAAGCGGCATTTGGACTCTTGGCGAGATAAGCAGCACAGTTCGATGGCTGTGCAGCGGTGTGCAGCCATAACTTCCCCCCTCTGTGCCCACAGCTACACCCTCTAAACGTCCCAGTTTCCCCAGGACTAAGTCATCACTTAACTGCCCTCTGTCCCTGTGTATTCGCCCACTGTGGATACTTCATACAAGCACAACCGTATCGTATATAAAATTTTATGACTAGCTTCTTTTACCTAGCACACTTTCGCGGTTCACCTACATATTTTACAGCATTTATCAATAGTTCCTTCCTTTACGGCCAAGTAATTAGTACAAGGATACACCACATTACGAAGCATCTTCTGACTATGGAAACATAGCCCCTTCTGTTCTGCTCAACCACACAGCCAACCTGGCGGCACATTCTGTGTGAGCCATTTTCATCGCATCTGCGTAAGTTCAGTCTCCGAAGAGGTCTTCTCACTCCCTGTCCCTTTTTGGGGGTTAGTGGTGCACTAACTTGAGCCAGACTACACCACTTCTCTTCTCCTAATCCCGTGATCACTTCCACTTCACTCTGAGCAAACTCGCATACCTCACAACTGCATATCCAGCTCTATTCATCTGGCCCTTATGACAGCTCCAACCTTGTTAACCTGCTTCCTCCACTCCTTCTGCTCCAGTTCTTCTGACTGGCTGCTCCTTCCAAAGGTCAAGTGCACTGTCACCTCAGGGCCCTTTCCTGGAATGCTCTCACTTAGATAGCTACAATCCCACCACTTCTTTCAAACCTGCTGTCACATTCTCTGCTCTTTGGACACCAACTGACAGTTTTCCCCATGGTTCTGAGGACTGAACCTCAAACATCCTAGGTGAGTTTCCAGTGAGCTTCCAGTGAGCTCTATGCCCAGTCACCTAACAGCGCTTTCGATTGTGGCTCCACCTCTACTCCTGTTTACCTCGTCTCTTTGCAGCACGTCTCACTACCTAAAAGACTATATATATTTTTTCCTTAAAGTGCAGACTTCGTTCACACCCGCCTCTCTCATTCAAAGTTATGCCTCACACAGACACTATCAAGTCATCTGCCAAACTCTTCAGCCGCACAATCATCTATCCTGTTTTTTTCAGGAACAGCTCCTAAAAAGTCCTGAGGGGTTTCTTCCAGTGTAGATTCCCTAGAAGGATTATATTTTACCTCGAAAGAAAAAACTGTGCTTAATCTTGTCAACCACAAGGAGGAGTTGAGAGAGAGCGCGCGCGCTCTGAGCAAAGAGAACTCAGGTAATCTTTTCCCCTTGCTTTTCCTCCTCTAACCTCAAGGGGGAAGAGAGCCGGATTTGGAACCGGCTATAATAAATGAATGGTTTTTCTCGCATCATGAGTTACCTAGGCACTCACGTCAACAGTAAAGATTACAACCCTTTCATAGGCAAAAGGAATCGAGGCCTGGGAGTGTTTCATTTCCCTGATGTTCACAAATCAGGGAAAGAGTTCCCATCAACACAGACACATAACTTACCGATGGCGTTCCAGGTCGAGAGTTCTCTCTATTTAATATTAAGTCTCTACCATTTAGCAATGACCACATCTACGATTCTTAAACGACGTAAGCAATTCGGTCTCTGGACTGAAAAACCAAATCTCAGATCTGCTAGTAACAAACTCATCAAGCCCCGATTCGTGTACACCGCGATCAGTGTCCCCAGCGCTCTTGGACTCACCGCCACCTGTTGATGCCCACGTTGGAAGAGCCGGCGAACCAGGGGTCGAGGATGTAGACGCAGCGGATGGTGTCGGCGCCCTGGATGCACTCCTTCAGGGCGGGGTTGTCGTGGAGCCGGAGTCCCTTTCGGAACCAGTGCACGGCGTTCACCCCCATGCCTGGGGTGGGGGGCGCAGAGGGTCACCCCGACTTCTTCTACCGAGAGCTTCAAAGGAGGGAAGCCGGGTTCATAACCGACACCTGCGCTTCCAGGAGAACCTCCGCACACGAGGAGCGGGGAAGGGACGGCAGAGGGGGGACGGGAGGAGGCGGCGCCCAGGCCGGGCGCGGAGGCGGCGAGCCCGCAGCTGGCAGATGAATGGAGGCTGCCGAGGCGCTGTGGTCCACGGGCGACGTCCTTCAGGAGCCCGCGCCAGCGGCCGGCGTCCGGAGGACACGCATACCTTCCAGGGCCTGCGACCCCCGGAGCGCAAGCAAGCGCGCGGGGCTCGAGCCGCCACGACGGCCCGAGCTGGCCGCAGCCGCCCCGGGAGGCTCGTCACGGAGACCTCGCCCAAGCGAGGCGGCCCGCGGGGGAGACGGTGGCTCGCCCCGAGCGGCCTCCCACCGACCGACCGACACGCGGCCCCCGTGAGCCCCTTGAGTGGGCAGGCAGTTCGGATCGCGGCCGGCGGGCGCTGCGAGGCCGGCTCGCTAGACGTTTCTCTCAGCCCGGCCCGGTCACCGGTCCCGAGGCTGCCCGGGTGACTCCGCCGCGTCAGCGGCCTCCGCCCCGCCCCCGGCTCCTCATTGGCCGGCACGCGCCCCACGTGACCACCGGCACCTCACGTTTCTGAAGTGTGTTTACTACGCCGGCCCGGGACCCCGGCGTGAACGGCGGTGCTTGGCGCTTCTGGACCGGTTGAGGCCGCTGGGCACTCGGGACCTCAGTGCTCGCCGGGTAGCCGTGCTCACCGCCTCAGCGAGTGTCCTCCACTCCCAGGATGATAGCCGGGGATGCAGGCCTCGGGGGAGGGGCAGGAGGCGCGGCCCCGCTCCCCCCGGGGGGGCCGGGAGCGGCTTCCATTGGCTGAGGCTCGCTGAGACCCGGATGAGCACGGGGCTGCGGGGAGCTCGCGAGCGCGCGCTCTGCTAGGCTCCGGCGCGCGGGCACGCGGGAGCCCTGGCGGTGTGATCGAAGGGACCAGGTTACGGGAGCGCGCCCAAGGTTCTTCCTCGGCTGTGTGCGGGAGGTCTGGGGCCAGTGTGGTGTACCCCGAGAGTTCCGGCAGAGCTGGGTGAGTCGTACAGGAGGAGAACCACCGCAGTCCGGCGTGAACCGGAGTGGCCTGCTCTGGAAGGAGCGGACACCACCCCCTTTAGCCGTTGCTTCTGTTTGGCGCAGACACTTTTGCACAAGCTCCGGACAAGACAGGTCCAGTACCAGCTAATTCAGCACTTCCCGGCGTTTCATAATACTGTCGGTACATCGTCAGTTTATCAACCCTAATCTATTACACGAGGTGTATTTAGTGGATATTGATTAGTTTTTTTTTTTTTTGTCAACTGGAGTTAATCTGGGAAGAGGAACCTCAACCGGGAAAGGCCTCCATCGGGTTGCCCGTCGAGAAAAGTCTGTTGGCATTTTCTTGATTAATCACTGATGTAGGAGGACCCGGCCAGTGTGGGTGGTGCCACCGCTAGGCAGGTGGTCCTAGGCAAGTTGTATAAGAAAGCAGGCTGAGCAAACCCAGCGGAAGCAACCCTGTAAACAGCTCTCTCCATGGCCTCTGTTTCAGCGCTGTCCCCAGGTTTCTGCTTCGAATTCCTGCCCTGACTTCTTCTCTCCATGAAGGACTAGTAACTGTAAACTTCCTGCCCAAGTTGTTTCCGGTCATGGTGTTTTATCCAAACAGTTGAAATCTAACTAGAACACAGGGCTACGTGTGCACCTTTGCCAGACTTTCCAACAATAAACTACATGTCATGCATTAGACATATATATAATGCCTTTTTTGTTGCTGCTGGGTCTCATGTAGCCCTGGTTTATTTTGAACCCGCTATGGAACTGAGAATGACTTTGATTCTCATGTCCCCATCCCTGAGTCCTAGCATCGCCCATGTGCTTATATTATTCATGAGATTATATATATATATATATATATAGAGAGAGAGAGAGAGAGAGAGAATGTGTATATATAATATATATATTATATAGTCTCTATCTATCTATCTATCTATCTATCTATCGAGAGGATATTGTTAAGTTGCTTAGAGTGGCCTTTAATTTACTTTGTAAGCCAGGGATATCTTTACACACCCTGCTTCATCTTCAGGAGTACAACTTCAGTGTTACAGGCACCTGTGCCACTAGGGCCAGCGTAGCGATTCCTTATTGAATGAAGCAGGAGTGTGCAAAGGAGATAACAAAACCCCAGCCCTCCTGGAGTTTGCAATTTGTATCTTACTCTTTATTTTCTTTTGACAGAGGAATGCTCTTTGGGATCTACAGCTCACTGCAATCATCTTTGAGCTACCTAAAGTATATATCTCATCATACCCGTTTGGATCCAAATAAAATGCTCCCTAATTTGTGAAAACATTCTTT
>NC_022024.1:36131361-36133586 GCF_000317375.1 Microtus ochrogaster
AATATAGCGCCTCCCTGAGTCCTCCAAGCATGTGTCTGATACATCACTTGACACACTGTTACTAAGACTAACAACATTTTATTACAATACCTAATATTACCTCAACAACAATACTTAACCAATATAGTAAATGTGTTTCTGCTTCCCTCCAAAGTGTAACATCTCAAGACAGGGTCTCTGAGTCCAGCTTGTCTTTGTGGGCCATCAGTATCCAGTACAGAGCTTGACATGTGTTAATTAAGTGTTAATTGAACAAATGAATGAAGAGTTGCCGGGCATCATTATGTTTGGCAAAGTTAAAAGGAGGAAGAAAATAGTGCTAGTTACAGGTTGAATTGTGTCTACTTCAAGTTCTTACAAAACCCCCTTACCTGTGAAAATGACTACATTTGGAAACAAGGTATTTAAGGACAACCTATTCAAGATGAGGTCATCTCTAAGGTGTACTCTAATCTAACACGTTAAGTGTCCAAAATAGAGGATAAATTTGAACATAGAGACAGACATGCGTATAGAGAGAATGCCATGTGAAGATTGAAATTATGGTTGGCCACAAACGGAGGGATGAGCAGGAACCAGCAAAGCCTTGGAACAGATCCTTCCTTACTGACTACAGAGACCACATGACCCTCCCGATGCCTGCTTTTGAACTCTGACCTCTGGAAGTGGCACAATAAATTCCGTAGCTGTGAGCTACCTAGAGTGCAGTACTTTATAATGGCAGCCTTAACAAATGATACCAGGAAGCTAACTTCAGTGCTTTAGGGAGCAGCTGTCTAAATATTCTTCTCTACCTCTCCTTCTGTTGCCACAGTAGTCGGGCTTCATGTTTTAGTTACTGCAGAAGATTTGAAACTATGTACATGAAAACCATAGAGAAGTAAGCAAATTGTTCATTTCTGCAAAAAGGCGTAAACGTTTTTGTGGTCACTGCTAGGGACCTTCCGCCTCTCATCGCCCATGCAGAAGAAGACCTGATAACAGAGCTGTGCCTTCTTTACTGGGACAGTGCTGTGCCTAGGACTATTTTTGTACCTTTAAAAGATACAGTGTTTTAGCTGGGCGGTGGTGGCGCACGCCTTTAATCCCAGCACTCGGGAGGCAGAGGCAGGAGGCTCTCTGGGAGTTCAAGGCCAGCCTGGTCTACAAGAACTAGTTCCTGGACAGGCACCAAAGCTACAGAGAAACCCTGTCTCAAAAACCAAAAAAAAAATACAGTGTTTTGTGTTTGGCTTTGAACAATCTGAAAGGAAGCAGATTGTATCTAAAGACATCAAAGCTGTTTTCAAGAATCCATACGAAATGGTGGGAAGTGAAGAGAAAGTTGATCCATGATTCTGTTTATTGTTTGTTCATTCAATAAAGATGAATTTTGTAACAGACAGTGTGTGGGTGTTTGTGTAACTTTAGCATTGAAGTATTAATCTGTTATAAAAGTGTATCAACAGTGCATTTCTCAAATACAAAAGGGTTTTAATGGCACATCAGCCATGACTTTATTATGTTTGGATTGGGCAATGGAGATTGCCATTTAATAACAGCCATGACTTATTGGGCAAGTGCTATATTTCATATACAGTATATTTGTAATCTTGTGATACTTTTTTTCTCTGTAGCATTTTTGTGGGTGTTAGGGGGTTATGCTGTGGCATCACAGAGAAGGTAGTTTTTAACTTCTTCACACTGAAAACCAGTTCTAGGTCTTAGCAGTAACTTTTCTGTATTTGATGCAGTCAGTAGATGGCCAAGTTGTGTCTTCCAGGGCATTTCCAAACCACCCTGCAGGTCCAGTAGGTGTTCTAAGATACTATGGGTATGGGGACAGCCTGGGCAGGGGCTGGGCTTTCCAAAGTGGTGGACAGGACCAAGAGCCTCTTGGGAGCTGCATGGGCACCCTGTGTCTGCGGATTAGTGGCAGGACATGTTCGGTGTGATCTTTATAATGCTATTGAGATACAGTTAAATCTATTAGGGTAAGATAATTTTCTTCTTTTTCTTTTTTTCTTTTGGTTTTTCGAGACAGGTTTCTTTGTAGCTTTGGAGCCTGTCTTAGAACTAGCTCTTGTAGACCAGGCTAGCTTCAAACTCATAGAGATCTGCCTGACTCTGGCCTTCCAAGTGCTGACATTTAAAGGTGTGTATCACAGCCGCCCAGCAGGGTAAGATAATTCTTATTGATAAGAAACTAAAACTCTCCGGGTGGAGCTGGCACGTGTCTTTAATCC
>NC_022024.1:36134066-36138594 GCF_000317375.1 Microtus ochrogaster
AGAGAACAGAATTACTGGTTAAATTCTTGTTGGGTTCAGCATCATGATAGAAGCAGAAAGAAAATAGGACCAAGAGGAAGAGACTGCCTCAGTCTCTTGCCATTAACTTCGTTGGGACTGCTATGGTTTGGGTGTGGTTTGTACATTGAGGGCGCATGTGTGAGAAGCTTGGTCTTCAGTGTGGTGATGTAAAATGCTAACCCCATCTCTCCAGCCCTGTAATAAACTCTTCTAGAGACTCTGCTCATACATTTAACGCTGAGTTTACTTCACACATCAGTTATTAGTTATTGCATCTCAGCTCCAAATTCACATTTCATTGCCTCTCGATAGTAGAACAAAACCTTATAAGGACATCTCCTTTGCTTCTGGCATTATGTTATGAATTGCCAGTAGAACGCAGGATGGAAAGCTGAGACACCATCTCTTCTGAGATCTGCATGCTTTTGTTTTCTTTTTTCTGACCCCTACTCTGTGGTTGGCAGCAGCCCTTGGAGAGTGGACATTCATGAGCCAGTTTTTATCAGGTTTCAGTAGCAGCCTGGTTGGTGGCTTTCCAACGAGTCTCACAGACAACCTGACATTGGGTACCCTGTCCCAGCCTCAGTGCATTTTAGGAAAGCATTTCTTGTGATCGCTGCCAGCAATGACTTTCTGCCTACCAGCCTCTCAGTGAGTTCTGGCTAATTTCCTTTTCCAGTGTCTGTCATGCCCACATATGGGGGTGACATCCGTCGGGGTCCAGCCTCGATGGTTTCCTACGATCCAGGGTAGGGGCGTGTGGGTTAGAAATGTTAGGTAGAATAAACAGAGATACAAAATACAGAGACTGTACCAGGAGGGCAACCCAGTAAATACTGAATCTTGTCCACGTTTATTTCTTAAGATCTTTAAATACCCCAATCCAAAAACAGGGAAGAAAGCCAAAGACTTCTTTTTATCATGATACAGGAACAAAATGGTTATCATCTGAATACCAAAAAACCGAGTAACTACACCTTAGGTCAAGATTTCTTTGCTAGTAGCCACACCTTAAGTCAAATCTCCTGTCAATAACCAGAAGGCACAAGAACAGGTTTAAACTCTCTGACCTTTAGTTAAGGCAGAATGGATCCACTTCTGTGGGCTTCCACCAGTGTCTGTAGCCACACCTTCTCTAGTGAGGTGTAAATCGTACCCTTGGGGAAGATCCCTGGCTTCACTAAATGTGTCCTTAGTACTCAGGCACAGGTTTGGGTGTTCTTTGGAGTTCTACCTATCTTAGTCAATTATTATAGCTCATAGTTCCTCTTACTAAATATTGTTGGTTCCCAGACACTTAGCCCTGAAATAATCACACAGAAACTGTATCAATTAAACCACAGCTTGGCTCATTAGCTCCAGCTTTTTATTGGCTAACTCTTACATATTCATTTAACCCATTTCTATTAATCTGTGTATCACCACGAGGTCGTGGCCTACCAGCAAAGTTTCAGCACATCAGTCTTCTGTGGCTCCATGGCATCTCCGTGACTCCGCCCTTCTTTCTCCCAGCATACAGCCCAGCTTTCCCTGCCTAGTTCTGTTCTTCCCTGCCATAGGCTTAAAGCACTTCTTTATTCATTAACCAATAAAAGCCACACACAGACAGAAGGACCTCCTACACCAAAATATTCCCCATTTTATATGACCAGTCATTTTGGTTTCCTGGCTGTAGATCAATGCAATCCACAGTTGACCCAGTTAATAAGGATGTATTTGTGAAAAGCCCTCTCCCTGGTTCTTATCCTCCTTGCTGACCCAGTACATTTACAAAGTGTAAATAGTTACAAATGTAGCAATATGATATTGTGAAATTTAGCCAATGTTTTTTTTCCTTTCCACAGACTTTTTTTTTTTTTTTTTTTTTTTTGGTCCTATGATGATCCCCGTGCAGGTCACTGGATTCAAGGCCAGCATTAGCATCAGTGTTCTGTTCTGGTCTCAGAGCAGCAGTGTTAGAGGACAAAGTTGTCCTGAACTCAAGCCTGATCCCAGTGCCAATCAGGAAAGCTTCACTGTGTCCTGTTCCTCCCACAACACCGTATAGACACTCTTCATGCTGGACAGAGACCTAAGAACAGGAAAATAAGATAAAATGTGGTCAAACGGTATCTGAAGTAAGAAGGTAATATCTTAACATACTTTTTATCTAGGGTCAGCTTCAGATTACCGAGATAAACATTGGGTAATCTGACGATAGAAAGGATTTAGGCCAATTTCCATCTGAAATCAGGAGACCAAGTCCCTGGAAGAACTGCCTTTGGGACTTTTGTAGTAGCAACCAAATCGCTTGTGTGGAACGCCACGGGTCAGAGGAGGCCCAAGAAGCACAGGCCAGACCCCCGCTGGCTCCAGAGAACAGGCAGACTTTCACTTGTAAGCTGGATGGCCTCTAGAATCACTTAGAAAGCAAAGGGCTGGACACGCCTAGGCGGAAGTTTTTAGATTAGGTTAAATGAGGTGGGAAGAGCCCTGTGGTAACTGTAGATGGCATCGCACCATGGTCTAGGAGCCTGGATGTAATAAAAAGGAGAAAGCAAGCTGAGCTCCAGCTCTAATCCCTCCTGCTCCGTGGGTGCGGATACAAGGTGACCCACCTGCCTCACTTTCCTGCTGCCAGGACTTGCCCATTACCATAGACTGTATCCTCCTCCTACGAGCCAAAACAGACCCCTTCCCTCCCCAAGTCTTCTGCTTGTTTTCTCAGGCATTTTTGTCTTAGTAACATAGTAACGAGCAGAGGAACAAAGTCAATGAGCTAACTGAGGCCCAGATTCGTCAGCTTCTTAAAAATGGCGAAGGTAGGGAGCAGAGCCTCCCCAGGGCCTCCCCCAGAGTGGCATTTAGAGGCTGTTTCAGAGGTGCAAATCAAGACCTCTTGGGACGTGGGGAAGGCAAGGGATGCAGGTTAACAGGGACCTCAGAAGGCTGTAGGAATTTGCATCCACATTAAACAGAACCAAATATTTAAAAAGGGACGAATGGGAGGTTCCCAAGAACTGGGCAGTGGACAACATATGGCAGTGTATTTACTTACAAGGCTTATGTCAACTTTTGTGTCTTAGAAGAAGTATGTTGACTGCACATTGAAAACATAACGAACAACACAGAAACCTGGGGTACGGAGGTGTGGGTTAGAAGCATAACATCAACACAGCCAGTGAGAAGGAAGGGATAGAAAACACAGAAAGATACCGTAGGGAGGCTGTGTTTCAGGTTGCTTGGGGCTGTAGAAGTGCTTTCTAAAGGGCGTGGGTCCGTGGAGCTTGGACATTCACTGAGGAATAAACCTGTGGCTGTTGGTGTTGTTATGCTGACACGCCGGCACTTGGAGAGGTGTCTGTATAGACAAGCAAATTTAGAGATTGCTTCAGATGGTAACCAAAGCCACGAAAGAACTCAAAGGAATGCTTTGAAGAAAACACGCAAAAATGACAAGTAGTTTGAGCTCAAGGTATTAAAACAGATAGGACGGCTCTAGTACTGTTAAGACGGTCTTGCCAGGCAGAGGTGGCGCACACCTTTAATCCCAGCACTCGAGAGGCAGAGGCAGGAGGATCTCTGTGAGTTCAAGGCCAGCCTGGTCCACAAGAGCTAGTTCCAGGACAGACTCCAAAGCTACAGAGAAACCCTGTCTCGAACCCCCCCCACAAAAAACAAACAAACAAACAAACAAACAAACAACAACAAAAAAAAACCCTAGGGTCTTACTCTGAGTCCCTGCTGGCACTAACTTGCCATTCTATGGCTTCTGCCTTCTGACTGCTGGGATTATAGGTTGGGGGCACCATGCCTGGCTAGACCTTTAAGTAAGAAATAGTTATTGAGCAAAACTGAGAGGTAGCCAAAGGAAGGCAAGCTACAAGCACATGCTGACTGGGAGAACACTGCCCAGCCGGTACTTCCTTCTCACCCTTAATGGCTCGAATTCCAGGAGAGCAATGAAGTTGCCTGGTACTGGGTGATGCCACCTGGAGGCATGTGACAGAGAAAAAGAGCTGTGAGAATCTGTGCGTACCTGTACGGACTATTCTGCAAGACGTGCAGTTAAAGCCACAAGGTCTATTAAAGATGAGGTTGAACTGGACATTGAACTGCCCACAATTGAATACCTGCAGCATCCAAAGGATGATCCCAACAAGTTTAATCTCCATGTGAGCAGTTAAACATGGGGCTTTACTTCTCAAAACCAAAGCTGACTTTTTGTAAAGGATATAGGACAAGTTAGCCTGAGATAAGAATTCAATAAAGGCCAGCCAGGTATATCCACCTGTCATACAGACATAGGCTACAAGCAGACAAGAGGAAACACGGATGAATCATGGGTATTCCATACACCACTGTATTTCTCTATGGCTCACAATGATGCCTACAGCTGTGTGCCTTTCAGCTGCTGTTACTGGGGGGGAGGGGAAGGTTGGAATATAGCATCAATGGAGAGGCAAAATACATATGACAGGTTTTGCCTTTCGTTGACATCATTTCTGCTTTAGCCAATCATCTGTAA
>NC_022024.1:36138719-36157331 GCF_000317375.1 Microtus ochrogaster
TTCTCTGTGGTTTTGGAGCCTGTCCTGGCACTAGCTCTGTAGACCAGGCTGGTCTCGAACTCACAGAGATCCACCTGCCTCTGCCTTCCGAGTGCTGGGATTAAAGGCGTGCACCACCACTGCCCGGCATGGAGGCAGAATGTTGTATACATAATAAATAAATGAAATCTTAAAAAAAAAAAAAAACACTGTTGGAATGGAAGTACCTTAATCCAACTTTCTTATCCCAGCCCTCTAGGAGATCCTGACTTATTGAGTATTCTGTACCTAATCTCCCACAATGCACTGGAGTTGCCTCTGTTCCCACACATAGGTTTTCGAAATTTCCACCCCAGTCAAGCTCTTTATTACCCTTATTTTGTTGCTCTGAATCTTAGCCCTTAAAGGTATATATAAAGGAGAATTATTTTCTTTCTTTCATCTTTCTTTTGAGGCAGGGTTTCTCTGTGTAGCTCTGGCTGTCCTGGAACTCACCATAGACCAGGCTGGCATTGAACTCAGAGATCAGCCTGCCTCTGCCTCCCGAGTGCTGGGGTTAAAAGTGTGCACTACTACCACCCAGCTTGAAAGATTATCTTCTAGGAATCAATTTAATCTCTTTTCAAAAACAGTTATTTTTAATATATATGTATATATATGAGCGTTTTGTCTGTGTGCGTGTGTTTGTGTGTGTGTGTGTGTGTGTGTTTATCACATATTTACAGGGTCCTCAGATTTCCCTCAGAAGTGGACTAGAACTAGAGTTATAGATGGCTGTGAGCCACCATCTGGGTGCCAGGAGCTGACTCTGGTCCTCTGAAAGGCAGCCAGTGCTCTTAACCTCCTCTCAATTTCTCATGCCATGCCTCTACTTTGCCGAATTGACAAGAAACTTTACCCATTATTCTTAAAGCTTCCCTAATGTTCCCTGGGAGCTTTATCTAGGCATGTGGCGCTGACTGGCCTCTGCAGAAATAATGGTCATCTGCCTATAACGTGGAATGTCCTTCTGTAGATATGTTATTTTTATTGGTTGATGAAGAAAGCTGTTTCAGCCAATGGCTTAGCAGAGTAAAGCCAGGCATGAAATCCAAACAGAGATAGAGGGAGACAGTAGGCAGAGTCAAGGAGATGTCATGTAGCCCCCAAAAGAGAAAGATCCCATAACATTACCAGTAAGCCACAGCTTCATGATGATACATAGATGAATAGAAATGGGTTAATTTAAGATGTAAGAGCTATAGGGGAATATGCCCAAACCATTGACCAAACAATGTAATTAATATAGTTCATTTGTGATTATTCGGGTCTGGTCATCAGAGAAACGAAAGCACAGACTCTGTTCACATCCCTAACATGGCCCTTTCAGATTTCCGTCTACTTGCTGACTTTGTATGCCATATGATACACAGTAACAGTTTGTCCTGATTGGATCGGGTTTTATTGCTCACATCCCCATCAGTTCTGGCAATGACCTGTCATCTCCTGGGGGCGCTACCACTATGTAGTGTGGCATTCTGCTGTTCCTCTGTTGGGGATGGCAGCTCTTCCTAACATCTGGTGATGTAGTTGTCACTTCTTGATGCTCAGAGGTACCTGACTCCTGCCTTTATTCTCTCTCTCTCTCTTTCTCTCTCTCTCCCCTAGCAGTTGAAAATCTTTAGTTAAGCATTAGTAGGTAAGTAACAAAGCTTAAACTGACTGGGTGGAAGAGAGCATTGTTTCAAATGACTGAAAAATCTTGCAGCAAGCTAAAGTCGTTTGAGCCAATAAAAAAATGTAATATACCCTTGCATTTCAGTCCATGCTCTGGATCCAACTCTAGCACGGCCCCCATGGCCAGGAGACGAGCTGTCCTCCCCACTACTACCCAGATGCGTGTTAATGAGCAAATTAGCAAATGTTGCTGTTTCAAGCCATTTAATTTTGCAGTGGCGGTGTCACAATGATGTGAAAACACCAGTTACGAACTTAAGGAAATCCTAATATTTATTGATAAGCGTAAGATTAATAATGAAAGTCTTTTGCTACTGAGCTTTGTAACTAAATATAATTTTGGAAGCTCCTTTCGTTGTTGTTGGGGATGGGAATTGAATCTGGGGCCTTATGCATGCTACACAAACACTTCTAGCCTTGTCTACAGTAGCTTTGACACAAGGCAAAATCATAATCTGCATTTTAAAAAGTCTTGCTCCCTTTATCCCACATAGCATCAGGCTTTTCTTTCACCCTCTATACTTCCTGCTGCTCCTTTTCTCCTTCAACTGGACATTTGTATTTTTCCTTGCTCACCTTGCTCCTTTTCATTACAGATCTGCACACGACTGGCCGCTTATAGCCACAGGGCAGTCAGCGCTAGGTTGCTTGGAAATCTCCTCGGCCAAAGCTGTTAATCCATAACTCTTCAATTTAGCCTCAGGTTAAAATATTTTTTGGACAAGGGTGGAAAACAGCCATAGTCTTTACAAACACATCACAAGAACAGTCTCTAGGCTACATACTAATATTCTTCTCTGAAACCTCTTAAGCTGGGCCACTCCCACAGTTCAAATCATCCCCACCACCTCCATCACCCATCACCCATGCTCCTACTCTCATGGCCTATTTAATGTACCAATTGTTTTTCTCGTCCAAAGCCAAAGTGTTCCTTATTCCTCCAAATGAAAGCATGGTCCAGCTCATCAGAGAAGTACCTTAATCCCTGGTACTAACTTTTGTCTTTGTTAGGGTTTTCTATTGCTATGAAGAGATACCGTGACCACAGAAACTCTTTTTTTTATTTCCACGTTTATATATTTTTAATTTTTGTTATTGTTTTTATTGAGCTATATATTCTTCTCTATTCCCCTCCCTTCTTGTCCCCTTCCCTTCTACCCTCTCCCAAGGTCCCCATGCTTCCACTTTGTTCAGGAGATCTTGTCTTTTTCTACTTCCCATGTAGATTAGATCCGTGTCTCTTTTAGGGTCCTCTTTTTTTGTCTAGGTTCTCTGGGATTATGAATTGTAGGCTAGTTTTCCTTTGCTTTATGTCTAAAAGTCACTTATGAGTTAGTACATATGATATTTGTATTTCTGGGTCTGGGTTACCTCACTCAATATGATGTTTTCTAGATCCATCCATTTGCCTGCAGATTTCAAGATGTCATTATTTTTTTTCTGCTGTGTAATACTCTATTGTGTAAATGTACCACATCCTTCTTTATCCATTGTTTGGTTGTGGGGCATCTAGGTGGTTTCCAGTTTCTGGCTGTGACAAATAATGCTGCTATGAACATAGTTGAACACATGTCCTTGTTGTATGATTGAGCATCTTTTGGATATATACCCAAAAGTGGTATTGCTGGGTCTTGAGGAAGGTTGTTTTCTAATTTTCTGAGAAATCGGACCATGGCAACTCCTATAAAGGAAAACATTTAATTTGGGCTGGCCTTATAGTTTGAGGTTTAGTCCATTATCATCATGGCAGGAAGCATGGCAGCACACAGGCAGACATGGTGCTGGAAAGTTAGCTAAAGAGATCTTTATCTGTGTCAGCAGGCAAAGGGAAGAGAGTGTGACAATGGGCCTGTCTCAAGCATCTGAAACTTCAAAGTCCACCCCGCGAGTGATACACTTCCTCCAACAAGGCCACATCTCCTAATTGTTCCACTCCCTTTGAGCCTATGGGGACCATTTTCATTCAAACCACCACAGTTAGAAATCTAACCATTGATATAGACATAACCCTGTCCTGGTGGAGCCAAGTGAGAAAGAGTGCCAAGACAGGTGTGAGCAGGGTATGATGTCACATGCCTGTGACATCCCAGGACTTGGGAGCTGGTAGCAGAGGCAGCAGGATTTCAGAGTCAGCCTGGGCTACACGAGACCCTGTGTCAGCCAAAACAGGAGGTTGTTCATTAGGATATGGGAACTTGTATGGAAAGGAAGGAGCAAGCGCAGACGGAAAGCAATTGAAACTAAGATCTTAAGGTAAAGACGAAACAAGCAGAGGAGATGGGCAAGAAGAACAAGCCAAAGGTGCTTCATGAAGAGGAAGTAGTTAGGAAAAGGTCTCGCAGAGTCACAAGCAAAGGGAAACAGACATAACTCAAGCAGGAGGTATCACAGTCAAAAAGGACAGGCCACCAAACGCCACATTTCAGAGAGGAATTTTATTATATAAGTATAATTTGTAGTTACAGAGACTCTCAGGCCCATCTGCAAAGAAATACTAAGGGAAGGTTTACCTTCAGGAGCTCCTCTGGAATAATGGCTTGTCAGAAATAAGTAGCACAAGCCGAGACCCTACGCACACCTTCTGCTACCACCACCATTCCTGTGGCAGGTGACACAGGCTATAATCCAGGTTAAGGTTTGAAGAGAGGAGGAGAGGAGTGAGTGACCAGGCATGGTAGCCTGGGCCATCGTCATCATCCTTTCTCCTGCCAAGCATGAGCTGCCGAGTGCATGACGGGCTCCCGTCTCCTCACGTGCATGACGGGCTCGCGTCTCCTCACGTGTATGGCGGGCTCCCGTCTCCTCACGTGTATGACGGGCTCCCGTCTCCTCACATGTATGACGGGCTCGCGTCTCCTCACATTGCACACAGTGGCTCGGGCTCTCTCTCCTTCCTCATTCAGCAGATTTCAGCATCATACAGCTCCCCAGGCTTCATTGCTTCCTCAAAGCTATCACACCACCATCAATAAAACTTCTAACTTGTACAGATGGCAAAGATAAACATTGGAAATTGCTTAATTTAATCAGAGAGTACAACTATTGATTGAATCTAATCAACGTGGAGAAACACTGTAGAGTACAGAGCAGGCGTGTAACTCAAAGAAAAGCTACGGTACAAACTAAACCCGGCAGGCCGATTCACAAAGTCAGTGGTCTCCTGGATCATGTTTTGTCTTCTTGTACAGGACCGTCTTCTGGGCCAAGCTGCTGTTATTTTCAGGAGTACCACTGGGCTGTTTGCCAAACCATCATGACTGGGTTTATTGACTCTTGACATTCCCTCTAGGAGAGAAGGGGGAGGGAGAATTACGGGACCCCCATCTGGATATCAAGTCAGCTCTCCCAAGCATTTCTACGTAATTCTGCCCCATGGCTCAGGGTCTCTGGGAGGGACATAGGTATGTATGTGGGGAAGAATGAGGGAAGGGTGCTCCATCTATGCGGCCTTGGGAAAGCCATCTTGCTTGCTGGGTGGCCCGTCAAGATGGTTGCTTTCAAGTCGTTTGTTCTTTTGTCCATAACCTCTTCCTCCTTGTTCTGTAGGCAAGACTAACAAACTCATTGGTTTCCTGGGTGAACTTATGTGAAATCATACCTTAGTTTGTTGTGTTGGACAGTTTTCTGTCAGCTTGACACAAATTAAAGTCACCCGAGAGGAGGGAACCTAAATTAAGAAAATACCTACATAGCATCAGGCTGTAAGCAAGCCTTGGGGCATTTTCTTAATTAGCAATTGATGGGTGAAGACCTTCCCCCTTGGGAGAGGTGCCATCCCTGGGCTGGTGGTCCTCTGTTCTATAAGAAAGCAGGCTGAGCAAGCCATGAGGAGCAAGCCAGTAAGCAGCACCCCTCCAAGGCCTCTGCATCAGCTCCTGCTTCCAGGTTCTGCCCTGTCTGAGTTCCTATCCTGACTTCCTCCAGTGATGAACGGTGATGTGGAAGTGTAAACCAAATAAGCCGTTTCCTCCCTGAGCTGCTTTTGGTCATGGTGTTTCATCACAGCAATCATAACTGTGACGAAGACATTTGTCATCTGGACCTGAGAAGGAGGGGTAGACATTGTTTATGTCTTTCCCAGGAAGGAACTTTTGCAGTGGTCCTAGATTGGAGTAAGTGACCGGTTTTCTGAAATGACAAAGGCTTGCCTCTGTGTGTGTGTGTGTGTGTGTGTGTGTGTGTGTGTGTGTGTGTGTGAAAATCACCTCAGAGTTCCTATCCCATCCTATTTTGGGCCAAAAGTCTTCTGGCAAAAGATGGACGCAACTTGTCTGGATGGAAGCAGCTGCCCAATCTGAGGTTCAGTTCCTATTCCCTTCATTCTAGCATACACACATGCATTTTAGCTTTTGGAAGACTTGAAAATGAATGTGAAAAGATCAAGAGAGCAAATACAGAGCGTCAGAAAGCTAGGAACAATCTCTCTGTGTTACATATCTAACACATATCTCTGGTATTTGCAGTGTCTAAAATGGTGGGGTGTCCGAGAGATTAATCTTCAGGTTTCAGCTTGGAATGTGCATCGGAGAAGCAGATAGTTTAGATTTGTGGTCTATTGCTAGGAGCTACAAGAGGGTTTTACGTCTCGCTAACTGTACTGTACTGGCATCTTTAAGAGATTCATTACATTTATAAATTTAATTTGGTCTGCAAGTACTTGGGGGATGTTTTGCTTGTCAGAGTTGGTCACTAATGTGCTTAAAAGAAGACACTGAAAATGCTAAATTTATGAATACAATTTAAAGTGTTTTACCCTGGAAAGATTTAATTAAACGAACTATAGCCAGAACTGGTCAGGGGGAGTTTAGTCTGTATAAGTGGAGACTATGAACCTAAGCTGCCTTATTAGAATATACTGCTAGATTTACCAGCAGAAGAAGATTTATTTGTTGAGGCTTCAGAAAGAAACTACTCTTTAAATCCCTGCCTTTGATACATTGAATATAAGTTTTAAAAGGGCCTTTTCTGTACACACCACTAACTTCCTACTTCCGTTCCCTCTCACAGACAACAAGCTAAAAGAGAAATCTTTAAATTCTTTCCTCCCTAAGAGCTTTTACTTTCAGTAGGGTTGGCAAGGGAGAAAAAAGACTGGCTGCCATGAAACCCGTGAGTTCATAAGATCACTGGGAACCTGGTTGAGGAGGAGGGTGCCTAGCTGGAAGGCCACTGGGCTGGGCTAACCTTTCCTAAGGGGCTACTTTTGTATAATGGACTCACACTGGTTTTAGTTTTCTATGCAGAAGCTGCCTTAAATAATAGAAACATTTTTTCCCTGTGATTTTTTTTCAATTCAAATGTAATTTATGAGCATGTTAGCACACACCTTTAATCCCAGCACTCAGGAGGCAGGAGGATCTCTTGAGTTCCAGGCCAGCCTGGTGTACAGGGCAAGTCCCAGGACAGCTGGGGTTATGTAGAGATACCCTGTCTCCAGGGTAGGAAACAGCAACAACAATAAAACCCCCAAACAAACCAACCCCCAAAGTTAAAATTATCGGTTGGAGAGATGGCTCAGCAGTTAGGAGCACTCGCTTGTTTTGCAGAGGACTCCGGATGAATTCTCAGCACCAGCATGGCGGCTCACCACTCTCAGGGGTTATGACTGAAGTTCCAGGGGATCAGACATTCTTTTCTGGCTTCTGAGAGCACCAGGCATGCTCACTGTGCTCAGACATACATGGAGGCAAAATACATGAACCAAAGTAGTTTCAGACATGTCATCTTGGGGGTCGGGGACCTAAGTTCTAATGCCTAGCACCTAAAAACAAAACCAGGTAGGGTTGTGCTAATGCTGTTGTGGGGGTGGGGACAGAAGGCTTTCCATGACTGCTGGCTACCAGCCTAGCTCCAGGTTCACTGGGACTGTGAAATACGGTGGCCAGTGATAGGGCAGGACCTCTTTTGGCTTCTGTGCCCACACACGAACGTACACCACAAACAAATACCACATACGTCAGAGAAAAGGGGAGGAGGAAAGAGAGGGGGAGATGGGAGAGGAAGAAAGGGGGAGAGAGAAGAGATAGGGGGAGATGGGAGAAAAGCTGATTAATAAATAATGAAGGGATAATGAAGTGGCTTTATCAAAATCTTTATTTTTACATTCAGGCGCGTTTTTTTTTTTTTTTGTTTTTTGTTTTTTGTTTTTTGAGACAGGCTCCCTAGTCCGATCTGGCTTCCAACTCACCCCAGAGCCCAGAATAACCTCCAGTCCTGATCCTCCTGCCTCTGCCTTTGGAATGCCAGTATTACAGGTGTGTATCGCCTTACTCGGGCTAAACTCTGCAGGGGAATGAGCCCGCAGCTTCATGCATGCTGTATAAGCATTCCACCCAGTGAACTACATCCCCCATCTCTACAAACAGCATCTTGACAGAATCTATTTAGGGAGGCTTTGTCTTTTGTTGAGTTTGGGTTACTGTAACCACTACCATGTGATCAAACCCAAACCCAGGCCTGTCTGCTGGATGATGTTGACCCATGCAGGAGAACACCTCAGTTATCCCAATTGACCTGACAGCCTTAGTGACGAGGTTTACCACTTCAGAGCCCAGGGTGACATCACTACTGCCAGTAACCAGTTCTATTTGTCTGGGAGACAATGAAACTCCTAACTCCTGGACGATTTGGTTAATTTTTCACGTATGATTGTGTCTTCCTTCCTTCCTTCCTTCCTTCCTTCCTTCCTTCCTTCCTTCCTTCCTTCCTTTCTTTGGTTTTTCAAGACAGGGTTTCTCTGTAGCTTTTGAGCCTGTCCTGGAACTAGCTCTTGTAGACCAGGCTGGCCTCAAACTCACAGAGATCCACCTGCCTATGCCTCCCCAGTGCTGGGATTAAAGGTGTGCACCACCAATGCCTGGCTAAGACATTTTAGCTCCCTTAAGGAACACTGTGTGGTTGCTTCCTCGGGGGGCGGGGGGTTCTGGTCTGTGCAGACTTTCTGGTGGTAGTAGTTGCTGCTGTGTTGGTATTTTAATCTGCAAAGTGCTACATTAAAGGCTCTTTCTTGTTCAAGCAGCCTTTTAAAAATGTAATAGCTGCTATTTCATCTAGCTTGAACATCTTGTTTGAATGCATGACAAGCCAATTCCTAAACCCCTTGCTTGCCTTGTGGTTTCTCCTTGGCAGAAGGAAAATGATAAAAGTAACCTCTTATTGCTCTGCTTACAGCCAGCAATCGGGCTTCGTTAGGCCGCATGCTAATTACTCTCTGAAAACAGAGCTGAAGATTCATGGGCTAAAAGGAATGAAGACTCTAAACACTAAATGCTTTGGGAGGCTACTTTATGTAATGGTATGAGTGCTACCCCCCCATGCTTCTAAGAAGATTAGATTGGGCTCTGATCTAATCTAGGCTGTTCACATTATTGAAACTTTTATAACAAAAAAGGGAATAGTATGTATTCTTCCCGACAGTTTCTAGTTAATGCTATCTCTGCTTATTAGTAATTGCTTAGTCTAATTTCTGTAACAAAACATTTCCACAGTCATTATTAACTGCTCTGGAATTTTGTTCTTAAACATTAAAAAAATATACGATTATTTCAGGCATGGTGGCACATGCTTTAATCCCAGAGCCTTGGAGTCAGAAGCGGCTGATCTCTGAGTTTGATGTCAGCTTGGTTTACATAGCAAGTTCCAGGCCTGTTATATATAAGGCTACCTGGTGAGACCCTATCTCACGACAACAAAACAACAAAAACCCAAAACAATTATACTCCAAATGAGTAATAGGAATTCAAAATCCAAGGCATACCAATATGTTTGTTCTTAGTTACATCTAGCATGTCTACCTATATTTGAAACGATGTGTTCAGTTATTAATAATGTAATGACTCATCTCACTCCATAGGTGACATGGTTCTATTGATAAGATTCAATAGTTACTACTTGACCCCTCGCTCTTCAATCATATGTCTGTGTAGGGATGCCAGAAATGACATTAAAGTTGCAAATTGGCTACTTGACCTTTTAAAGGTCAAGGCCAACATTCAAACAGATTTTGCCCAGATAATGTGACTGATGCCAAACTGTGGCAGGACCACGGCTCCTGGGAGACAGCTATTAATGGGAAGTGCAGGCATTTGGGCAGGGAGTAAGGGCTATGACCCCAGGAGAAAGGCCAACTATAATAGATGGGCAAGATTTTCAAATTAGCAGGGATGAAGAGTTAGGCCAGGAACAGGTTTTCTCAATCAAGGGAAACTTCCATAAGGCCTTTTATGAAGAACCTCCTAAATACCACACCAAGGCGAAACGTGCTCCGTGAGCTGTTCAAAGCCTACTAGCTTGATGGCCTTCCAGTGGTCCTTATACCTGGACCCGCTTCCTGCCCACAGGTGTCACCCTCGTTATTTCCAAAAGATGTCCAAAAATGTAACTCAGATTTTCCCAGTGTTCTCAGCTACCCTGTCACATGCTTACTGGCTCTACAGTTGCTAGGAGAATATTCTCCCCATGACTCACCCAGCATGAGTGCCCAGGAAGCTGACAGCATTGTGCTAATGGTTCACCTGGAGGTTCTTTTCCAGATCTCAACTGCTGAGATAGCTGAGCACAGATTTCCAAGGATATGGGCAAGTGAGTGGATACGATATCCTTCTTCTAGCACAGCTTTGTGTATGCCCAGAGCCCCTCAAATCTGTCATGAATAGTCCCCCTTATTATACTGTGAGTTCCAAGGGATAGCATCAATAATTTAGAACCTTCTACAAAGTCTGATCTTATTAGTTCAACATCATTGGCTATATACGCAACTTTCTAAGCTACAAAAGATGAATGTCTTAAGGATTTATAAAGAGAATGCATTATTTAGCTATTATTTCTGACATTCATATCTCTTATTTATGTCTCAGGCATTTGTTTCTGCCTGTTGTGTGCTGAGTCTTATGCTGGCATCTGACAGTAGAAGAAAGAAAAACATACATTTTCTTCAGGAGCCTATGACTTTGTTAAGGGAAATGGACATATAGAAAATAACATACATCTTTCTTCTGCTTTCAACCTTCTTGACAGAGGATTTATTTATGTGGCATATAATGCTTTAACGTAATAGGCAAAGTTATGATCGATCACATACCATGATGTGTTTAGGAATGCTAGCACAGCTTCAGCAACCGCTGTGAATCTAACCTAGAAGAAGCCTAGCTTCACCTTCCTGTCTGGCAGTGCTTCCCACGGAAGCTGACACATCAAATAAACCTTCTTAATGTAGTATATCACTTTCACGAGGTAAGGGACAAATTCTGTTGAGATTCCAGTGGCCCTTTGGAAATTTCTATTGGCTCAAGGTCAAGAGAATTTTATTTTAAATTTGATTTTAGAAGTTGTTAGACATGTTAGAAAGTTCAAAAGCATTTGACCCCAGGTGATCTTGATTATCTGTCTGGCCAAAGTAACAAGGTTTTCAGAGACCAGTCTAGAAGGTTACATAATAACCGAGAAGACGGTTACATAATGACTCTGTGCAAACCTCAGTCATCAAAGTCCTCCTCACCAACAACACAGAGAATAAGATGTTGCATTTAAATACAAAGTTCTTGTTTCCTAGGTCAGTTACCTAGACCAATGCAAAAAAAAAAAAAGCCTTATATATGATCTGAGGACCAACATATGCAACACCTAGTTTAAAGCTAGGTAACCTGTGCCTTTGAAGTCACTCTGGGTGCCTCTTTGTTCCCTTCAGTGAAGTTCAGGCCTATTCTCCCTTATTTATATGCACATATACATGTTTCTAATCAAATTATTTCTTTTCTTTCTGTAGTTTAAACTTCGTGTAAGTTGAGTGAGATAGGTTCTAGTAAGTATTCTGTGGCTTGGTTTTTGTGACTCACCATTGCAATTCAGCCAAATCCACTAAGCCTACAGAACTATAAGAAATCATAAAATGTTTCCTTCTTTTTAAAGTAAGGGTAGCTTGGGGCATGCAATAGGCTTTGCAATAAACCAGGTTAGTCTATTTCAGGATTGTTTATACTGTTTCATTAGTCAGCGTATCTCAGCTACTATCTGATAAGGCAGATACATTTTCCCCCTTTGTTTTGCTTTTTTTAAACTTACAAAGCAGGGTGCTTAATTGGTTTTTAGTGTTCTCTCTTTCTCTCTCTCTCTCTCTCTCTCTCTCTCTCTCTCTCTCTCTCTCTCCCCGTGTGTGTGTGTGTGTGTGTGTGTGCGCGCGCACACGTGCACACACATGTGCACGCTTGAGTGTGGTATATGGATCCATGTGTGCTTGTGTGGAGAACAGAGAACACTGGCTATTCTGTGCTCTCTCATTCCCTTGGGACAGGGGTCTCTCACTGAACTTGGTCACCATGTTGGTTACACTGGCTGCCCAGCAAACCCTAGCGATGTCTCCTACAGTGTTGGAGTCAAAGGTGCATGCAGCCATGTTGGGCTTTTTGCATGGTTGCAGGGCATCTGAACTCAGGCAAGTGTTCTTACTCACTGCGGCATCCCCCAAGCCTTAGCTTTGCCATAGCATAGTAATACACCTAAGGAGATTGTGACCAAGAGTTGTCCAGTTTGTTCTAAAACATTCTCTCTTATCCTTCACTTATTTATTTATTTTGAGATGGGGCCTTGGTTGCCTTGATCTTCTTCTGCCTCCATCTTCTGTGCGCCCATCCTAGTTCTAATTTGCATTATAATTTATTTCATGGTTTGTATGTTTTCAACTTCTAAATATATGTCACCTCATCTCCCCTTTCCTCCATTCCTCCCTCCCTTCCACTCATTTTTGTTTGTTTGTTTTGATTCTTTGAGACAGAGTTTCACATAGCCTAGGCTGACCTTAAATTTGTTGCTCAGCAGAGGGTGAGGGCAACCTTGGTTCTCCTGCCTCCCCTTCCCCAGGGCTCAGATTACCAGGCTGACCATATCGCCATACCTGCTGTGTGATTAGTTCTGTCTTAAAATCAGTTCTCAGTATCATTTAATTATGTATGGTCAGAAATTTGTTTTGGTTGTTTAATGGTTAACACAAGTCATTTTTCGCAGGTTATTCCATTGAGCTTGAAAAAAATACATATTTTCCAGTTCTTTGCTTAAAGTATACTATAGGTAAATATTACATCAGTCCTGTTCATGTTCACCAAAAACATCTCCCAAAGTTTACTGACCCCTTTGTCTACGTGACCACAAATTTCTCTTGCCTTTAATTTCTTGGCTTGTTATATAGGGCTTTGTGTTGCTCTCTGTCTTTCCTGTACCTTTCCTGAAGCCACTGTGTGGATACTATTTGGTGATGCTGAAGGATGTTGATTGAATGTATCTTGCAATGGCCTGACCCTCATTCATGTGTTGCTCATTGCCCAGGTAAACCTTGTATCTTTTCCCTTCTGGGCCTAGTCTGGAGAAGCGCCTCTTGCTCGGAATAGATGTTGCACGGTGATGAACAGAGCAGATCTACCAGAGAGATATCAACGTTTCAGTTTGGACAAGACATGCGGCATTTCTGTGCACAGGTCATTAAGCAAGCAAACCACACGGCCAGGCCTGATATCTTGGAGGTTGGGGAGGTGTCACCCTATTACAGGGAGGGAGAAGAGACTGGTAGGAAGCAAAGCCACATTCTATATCTTTGAATATCCTCTGCACAGAACTTCTAAAATAGAATAAAGATTTTTGGTAACTAATTCATAGCTGTTCCTGCTTGGTCCAATTACATAATACATCCAGTTCCAACTGGCCAAGATGGACAATTTGTGCTTTCCTTTTGAGTTTTTTTTTAAGTTTTTTTTTTAAAATTTATTATGTATACATATTCTGTGTGTATCTGTGCAGGCCAGAAGAGGGCACCAGACCTCATTACAGATGGTTGTGAGCCATCATGTGGTTGCTGGGAATTGAACTCAGGACCTCTGGAAGGGCAGGCAATACTCTTAACCACTGAGCCATCTCTCCAGCCCTCCTTTTGAGTTTTTAATTCCTTCAGCCAGTAGATTAAGAATCTGCTGAAGGGGCTGGAGAGATGACTCAGTGGTTAAGAGCCCTGACTGTTCTTCCAGAGGACCTGAGTTCTTGTTGCTCTTCCAGAGGACCCCAGTTCAGTTCCCAGAACCCAGGGCGTGCCCTCTTCTGAACTCTACCTACGCTATGCCCATGTAATGCATATACATGCATGCAGGCACAATACTTACACACACACACACACACACACACACACACACACACACACACGTAAATCTTTGCAGAAACAGAATCTGATGAATATGCAGAGATATGCACATGTCCAGTGTTTGCTATTTTGTTTTACTGTTGAAAGTGCGCTTAAAGAAACTGCCATGTGGGCTGGAGAGATGGCTCAGTGGTTAAGAGCCCTGACTGTTCTTCCAGAGGACCTGAGTTCAATTTCCAGCAACCACATGGTGGCTCACAACCATCTGTAATGAGATCTGGTGCCCTCTTCTGGCCTGCAGGCATACACGGAGGCAAAATGTTGTATACATAATAAATAAATATTTAAAAAAAAACTGCTATGCACAGGCGGCAGGCTTCTGCTAGTTGCCCGTTACCACACTGTATTATCTGCTATACTACACTGTGGAGTAGGGTTGCCTCTGTTTTGTTCACTCTTGTCTCTTGTGTCCCACTGACCAAGGCAAGATTTTGGGGCTAAAATGTGTTAAATGAGTTAAATGAACAAACAGGCTATGCTGGGATCTGATCCAGGCTTCCAAATGGAATAGAAATGGTCAAATTACCTAAGATAAGCTGTTCTCATTAGAAGCCTATGATAAAGTGAAGATGCAGGGTCTTTATAAAAAAGTCGAGTCTTTGGAGACAGTTTTTTTTTTTTCCTTCTTAAATCTCAGTAACAAAAACCCTGGATGATTTTTGCTATTCATCCTTAAAGGCTGTGCAGCTGGGGCCTGCGCTGCTGGTCCTGCGTTTTCTGTTTGAGTTAGCCCCTCTCAGGGCTGTGCCATGTAAGAGCCTAGTAAAGGTTTATAGCCTCAGCGAGCAAGCCATGTCACGGGTTTTCTCTTTGCAAACTAGCTTTTCCTTGATATATAAAACCACCAGCAGATGTCAGGTCTGATCTGTTGTGATCCTACTGGGATGGTTGTAACCTGTTTTCATAGCATAGGTTTTTTTTTTTTTTGCCTGCCCCCCACTGTGGAAGGCTTAGTATCACCTGTCGCTTGTTTTCCCATCATCCTATGAGCAAGGACAGATATAACGTGTTTGTTTATTCATCCGTACACCGAAGACCTATCATGTGTCTCATCTGTGCCTGGCCCTGAGAGACCAGAGATGAGAAAACCAATGGCAGACCCTGTTGCCGTGGAGAGTCACACTGGGGAAGGCAGCTTGTTTGGCGAGTAACTTCCAACACTTGTAAGTTGGGCAACGCTGTTTAGCGTCTATGACGCTAAGTAAAGGGCACGGAGCTCATGTGGTCTAAGGAAGTAGGTGAGGTCTCAAGGGAAGTATTCTGGTAAAGTCTGAAAGATCTGAGTTATTTGGATTAGGAACCAACAACGGTCTTCGTTCTTTTTTTATTGAGAGCCATGGAGGCTCTGAGCTCCTGAGAGGAACCATTACCCACGGAGGCTCCGATCTAGTGAGGGGAAGACCCATTGCCCACAGAGGCTCCCATCTAGTGAGGGGAGGACCCATTGCCCCCGGAGACTCTGAGCTAGTGAGGGGAGGACCCATTGCCCACGGAGGCTCTGAGCTAGTGACGGGAGGACCCACGGAGGCTCTGAGCTAAGCTTCCTAGGCTAGGATCCGTACTCAACTATCTAGCTACTCACTAGTTTCACCGTCTGCTCATTGGGGGAAGCTATCAGTATATGACCACAGGGACTTTGGTCAGGATCAAACGGGTTAGTTCATGTTAGCATCTGTCTAGCAAGGCATTTGGCATGTGTTAAACTTTATTGCTATTTACTGGAATATTCAGTAGTGCTACCTGCCCTTCAATTCCTTTTCAAAATCAAAGATTTTCTTGCCTGTGAATTAGAGTTTTTGCTAATACAATGGGTTCCAAACTCCCAAATTTTATTTAGAAACATTTAAAAAGGATTTATTTTATTTTCATGTGTACAAATGTTTGTCTGTCTGTCTGTATGTGTGTATGTATGTGTACCACATGTATGTCTGGTGCCCCAAAAGATCAGAGGAGGCCATCATACCTTTTGGAACTGGAGTTGTAGATGGTTGTGAGCCGTCATGTAAGTTCTGGGAACTGAACCCTGGTCCTCTGTGGGAACAGTGCTCTTAACTACTGGGCCATCTCTGAAGCTTCGAGGTTTCCACTTTGAAGTACTGACTCCCTTGACTCTGATTGCTGTGTGTCTTGTGTAGCAGGTACATGAATTTCACACGACAATAATAGGTAATAGATAATATATCGTATTTCATACAATGAAACATGATTTTCTAATCCCATAGGTGTTCTCGTAGATTACACAACCACTTTAACAGAAGCTATGTCCTTGAATCTTAAGAGAGCAAACAGCAGATTCTTTTTAATGTTATTGAAGCAGAAGATGGTTGTAGTGTTATTATTGCTTTTTTTTATCCAATCAATTTTAATTGCAATCTTTTATTCTCACCGGACAATACAATCCCTTCCGTCTCAAGTCTCCACAGCAGCCTCTGTCTCTAACTTCCCCTAGCTGTTTAATGAGGATCTTAATGGTCACATTTTGCAGATGCTTTGAAGTCTCTTCCCAATAGTGGGAGACCTAAAACAGAGGCACAGGACACAATTAAAGGGGTCTCAGGCTGCTTAGATGTTGGGAGCGAATAAAAAGGACAGAAAGAAAAGCAAAGGAAGCCCCAGTATAAAACTGAAAAATAATAATAAAGTAGACCTGACAGAAAGGGGTGTGGGGGCAGGGAGGAGACAACACCCTGTAATTACAAATGGTTTTTATATCTTTAAAGTATACTCTAGAATATAAGTGTGTCACCCACCCCGCTCCTCATGAAGGTCATTGCCCATACACCCATAACAAAACTCAGGTTAATAAAAATAAAGTGTAATATCGGCAGAGGAGCCTCCCAAAATGAATGAATAGCTCGGACTGGAGCGATGGCTCAGGGGTTAAAAGCACTCCCTGCTCTTCCACACTACCTGGGTTTGATTGCTAGCACATGGCAGCTCACAACTCTTCCAAAGCCCCCAGTTCCAGGGATCTGATGTCTTCTTCTGGACCCCTTGAGCAGGCATGCATACCCAGTCAAAACACCCGCACATATAAAAAAAATAGTGCATTTAAAAATATGAATACAAATGGCCAGGAAAAACTATTTTTTTATGCGTTGGCTCAATGAGGTATAGAGTGTGCAGGATTTGAGTGGACCAAACTGGGCTCCAGTGATAATGGCTGTGGTAGAAGCCTGCGAGCGAGCGAGGCCCAACTGCTCAGATTTATCTAGTTCTCTCTGCAGCTCTCTTCCTCTGCACAGGGAGTGGCCCCTTAGGAACCAGGGGCTTATGATCTTCTTCCAGACAAGGTAGGTTAGAGTTTATGCCCAGCTCTCAGAAAGGCAAGGGGAGGCTGTGACTTTCTTGCTTCTGAGGCCTTCTCTCTCTTCTTCGGTACCCCCACCCCCACCCCACTCTGGGTAGCATTTCCCAAGACCCAGCACAGCTGAATGCCCATTTTGAGCCTCGAGAATTGTGAGTTTCTATTTTCTAACTCATTATTTGATTCTTAGAACTCTTTGATTTTCAAAGTATTTCAGATCCCATTTTTATTCACATCCTGTATAAAAATATACACAAAAATACTGTAAAACAGGGCTCTCGGTTCTCTTTGCTTCCTGAATTAAGGGAAGCCTTTGTCATTGCTATTAGAGTTTTCCTATATGCAAATTTAGTTTTGTTTTTAAAATGTGTGCTGTTGATTCACTGAGAAGACCCAGAAAATCATTCCCAGGCCTAAGCAATTCCACCAGACCCTGCCGATCAGACAGGCTCTTTCTGGAAAATTCCTGTTTGATTGCTCTGTGAAGGGTTAGTATGTGACCTCGACAGTTGGGTTGTAGGCAGCCCTCACACTGACTTGTTACTGAGACTGCATCAACTTCTCTGGGAGAGGAAATTCCACCGTACAGCCATTGGTGATGGTAAAGGTGCCCGTCCCCAGTCTATGAAGCCAAGGGGTCTGTACAGTTGTTGTCAAAAGACAATTTATAAATCTGATTTCCAGAAATCACTTCTGTTCTAGATTGGCCTCCCTCTGCTGTTCTGATTTGATTACAAGGTAATTTCCCCCACACGTCATTCTTAGCAGTTTGAAAGGTACAAGATGGTGATTAAAATCGGGTCCTTGGAGAATATTTGCTCTTTTCCCAAGCAGTTCTTCCTTTTGCCTGGATTCCAGCCAACGGAGGAAACTCTCGTGGCTGTGACAGAGCCCACAAGGAGCCCCCCATGGGGACAATAGCATTCACATTCCGTCTTCCCTGACCTCATTTCAGACCAAACCTTTAGTGACAATCTAAAGGGAGCCTTGTTTGTAGTGCACACACACACTTACGACACTGCAAACAGAAGGGGGAAGACTTAGCTTAAAGTTTAGATTAAGATGCTTTTCTTGGGCTCCGTAGAATAATCATCTTTATAGTTCTAGTGCTCATAACGGTAAAGCCATTTCAAAAAACTCATTTGTGTGTATGCGTGTTTTGCCTGCCTGTATGTACGTCTGTGTACCATGCGCTTGCCTGTATGTATGTGTACCATGTGCATGCCTGTATGTATGTCTGTGTACCATGTGACCATTTGCATGCCTGTAAGTACGTCTGTGTACCATGTACCTGCCTGTATGTATGTCTGTGTACCATGTGTATGCCTGTATGTACATCTGTGTACCATGTACCTGCCTGTATGTATGTCTGTATACCATGTGCCTGTCTGTCTGTATGTGTACCATGTGCGTGCCTGTATGTACGTCTGTG
>NC_022024.1:36157516-36163494 GCF_000317375.1 Microtus ochrogaster
TACCTGCCTGTATATATGTCTGTGTACCATGTTCATGTCTGTATGTATGTCTGTGTACCATGTACCTGCCTGTATGTATGTCTGTGTACCATGTGCCTGCCTGTATGTACATCTGTGTACCATGTGCCTGCCTGCAGAGGTCAGAAAAGGGCAGCAGGTCCCTTGGAACTGGAGTTGCAGATGGTAGTGAGCTGCCGTGTAGGTGTTGGGAACAGAACCTGGGTTCTCTGAACGATCAGCAGGTGCCATTATTCACTGATCCATTGCTTCAGCCCTGTCAGACGTTTTTAAAACAACAGATCTTTGGTTACCGTTATGACTTTACCTAGTAAGCAAGGAGAATGAGGGCCAAAGGGAAACCAATGGACCAGCTGAGGATCACAGCGCACAACGCCTGTCTGTGCACTATGTGCTACCATACAGTCCGCGAGCTTCGGACAAGGGGCTGGAGGTTGAAACACACAAAGACACACAGACAGAGACAGAGACACAGACCTCTAGTCACTGAAGAAGCCCTTATTCAATAGCACCATGGAGGCTTCTATACCCAACAGTCAGGTGGGCCAGCAGGTGAAAACCTTATCCTCTGATCCTCAAGGCAAGGCAACATGTGCTCATGAAGCCGAGCTGGTAAACAACTTTGACACAGCTTTCAGTAACTCAAATCAGAAGGAAAGTAAAGATCTCTAGCAGGGAAGAGCAGCTGGAGGCCAGGACTCCACATGTCCCAACAACAGGCAGTTCCAAACAGAGCTGGGGCGTGTGATGTTCCCAGAGAAAAGGCTGCACCTGCGTTAGACATTCTACGAGTCGGATTGACTCATTAAAACTTGAGTGATTGGAAAGAGTTGGAACGTTGCAGGTCCAGGGCCGAGATTATCATGACCTACCTTACACCTCTAAATAACCATTTCTTGTCCACCTGTGTGTGATCTAATGTCCCTTGTGACGAGAGGCTAAATCCCCAGGAATACTAAGAGACCCCAAGGTGCCACCAACCTAAAGTTAATCACGCCATCGAGTAGATTGAAGGCCTTTGTAGACATTTCCTTGCTCTGCTGTAACCTCCCTCTGTGGTCTCCACCACCATGTCTGTTACATTCCTTGATTCATGACTTTCTGTGTTCTGTAGCAGATACAGTCTCAAGAAGCTACTTCCACAGTAGAATATGGCATTTGGGGTGATCAGAGTCTGAGTTCCTGGACTACAGCCACTCATACTTGACCACCTCTTATTCCCTTTGAGGTAAGGATATTATTATTATTATTATATTTGCATTCATGGACGAAGCCTTCAGTCTGCTGCTCTAACTAGATGCCCTTTCTACTGCCTCCTTCTGGCCTTTGAAGGTCCTTGTCGGGGCTCACTAAAGGAATATGACATTTGGGTCACTATTGCTAATGGCCACCACTGTGTTCTGAAGCCTCGTAAGAATTCTCGCTCCATCTTGACCACCTGCAGGAGAGTGTTCGTTTTGTTCTATTTTGTGGCTGAGAGGATCAAGTTGCGGAGGCTAAATAATTTCCCCTGCATCTTAAAGGATGATGAGGTAGAATTGAGATTTAAAAATCAGCTCTTTCTGATTTACTCACAATGAAAACGCTTACACTCAAGATCATATTCGAATCCCCTAGAGCTGTCTTTTCTTGGCAGAGAGTGTACAACGCCATCTTTTAAGGCTCCTGGCCTTCAGTGATCTTGTTTATATGAATAACATTAATACCAGGTCCAACGATATTAGTCTCTTAGAGTTCTCTTTCCCTGACTGGTCCATAACGAAGTCCCTCCCCTCCCCCTTAGTTACTAACCTCCTTGTGGCTCTCACACAAAATTCTTCTGTTCATTTGGGGGAATGGGCTAGCAGCATCAGGGAATCTAAACAGTGAGTTTTCAGCACCCTGGAGGGGTGGCCGCTGAGCACACCACGTGACAAGCCAGGATGGGTAGGGCAAGACAAGAGTGTGGGGCCTGTCTGGGCTACCCCCACCCCCAGATCCAGGCAGGCGAAACACCTCGTAAATATTCTCTTCCACGGGTTTCGCGGCAGGCTCGGAATGGGCTGGGAGTGTATTTGGCTTGTTTTTAAAGAGGGTGCGAGTGAGCTGCTGTCATTTAAATTTGCCCAGAACCCATGTTATGAGAACAGGTGGGCCTGAATTGGGAGCAAATTAAATATGAGGCTGAGTTTAAAAGCAAACACGATGGAGTGCTTGTTTGACTTTAGAAAAGGATTCGATTACTCTTGGGACTCTTTAAAGCAGGATGTCCCCTCGCTACAATTAAAATGTAGATCTCTCCGTTCAGTTTTGGAGTATGCTTGTTTTACCAAGTCAAGGAACTTGTGGAAAACAGAAGGCAAAATGAAAAGGCCTGTCTGTTTCTTATAAAAGCTAAGCTTAGCCCAGGAAGCTTTTCTTCTATTTTTTTAAACGGTAACGCTTCTATAGAGACCCCCTTCATGAGAGAGATTTTGTTTTTAAATGTCATGCGATAATCTTTTCTAAACCTCGCTGAAGTCAAGATTAGGTACTTTGTACAAGCAGAATTTAGCCATTGCTAGAAAGCTCCGCACCAGTAGGTGGCGCTCTAAGAAAGAGATTATTTTAGCGTAAAAGCCAACACCTTGAGCCTTGGAAGCAAAATTGCGCCCTTTCTCCTGCCATTTCTTGAAGGCAAAGGCTTTGCTCTGTCCCCCTTAGGGGGTCTCACTTTACCTGGCCCGGCTCTCCAGGTCTGCGCTGTTGCTTGTGCTTATTGGCACCCACAATAACATTACTTTTAGAATGGCGGACTAGGGAGGCAAGCAGGTAGCTGTTATGTAAGACCTTAGCTTGTAGCCTTTGGTTCCCAAACCACTGAATCTGTTAACCATCTTGTGGTGCTAATGAGGATGCCAAGATTGAAATGGAGGACCCAGACTGTCTATCTCCTTGCTTCAGACTGAATACCTCCCAGCAACTGGGGTACCCGCGGAGAAGGAAACGGTGGAAGCCGTACTCGGGAATGCCCTGGCCTCTTTTGAAGGGCCTTGGCTCAAGCCGAGCTTATTAACTGCGAGTCGGGGGTATTAAAAACCTAAGACTTTCCTCCTATGCTTCTCTGTGATTTTATTTCTGTTCTTCTGGGTTTCTATCCATGCCTCTAGCAGAACAGAAGACAAACGCCAGCTAGCGAGTCAGTCTCAGGTCTCGTTTCTGCCAGGCCGATCACCATTTCCCTGATCAGCCACGTAGTTTATAAACCCTGTAGCGTGGAGTCGTGTGTGCCTGGAAGCACTCCAGGCGGAAGGCATAGAAACGAACAAAGCAGACACGACCCTTTTTGAAGGGAGGAGAAAATGAGTCCAGTCATTTAACATGCCAGTGACAAGGGCCGAGGAGGAAGAAAGAACCCAGCAGCAGGGTGAAGAGGAAGCGAGAGTGTCTTTAAAGTCAATAGGAGCCTGTCTTCATGGCATCTGTTAGGCTCAATTATCTTCTTCTTCTTCTTCTTCTTCTTCTTCTTCTTCTTCTTCTTCTTCTTCTTCTTCTTCTTCTTCTTCTTCTTCTTCTTCTTCTTTTTTTTTCTTTTTCCCAAGACAAGGTTTGTCTGTAGCTTTGGAGCCTGTCCTGGAACTCGCTCTTATAGACCAGGCTGGCCTTGAACTGACAGAGATCTGCTTGCCTCTGCCTCCCAGGTGCTGGGATTAAAGGCGTACGCCACCACCACCTGACTCAATTATCTCCTAAAGACTCCCATCTCCAAATCTACTGCACTAGGAGTTAGGGCTTTAACATGGGGCTTTGGAGGGCCCTGTTCGGTCCACGTCACTTAATGTTACAAAAGGGTTTCCCGGCACCCAAGAAGAGCTGTTCTCCTACCACAAACACTGACCTTCCTGACGTAAAAATTTTCCTCCTTACTTCTCATAGCTATGTATCTAATGTAAGCTGTGGTGAGTTCCAGATGAGGTCTGTGTACCAGTTCTGGGTTCTTTCAGAAATTCTTGCCTGGGTGTCAATGAGCCCAATGTCTAGAAGCTTCTGGAAAGTTCCTTGAGCTTAAAAATTTGGCTATCTAATGCTGTTTGATTTCTGCTCCGGCCTCCAGCCTCCAGCTACAGGAACAACAAATCCATCTCAGAGTCTAGCTGCTTATTTCAAAATGCCTTCTGTTACAGATGAGAATTTTTCATGCTTCTGCTGTGGCTAGGCGATGAGAAATAGCACAGTGAAAAAGATGAAATTTTTATAATCCTGGATGATGGAAGTAAACCAATAAACAAATGCATAATCTAGACAGAGGTAGGGAACCTGAGAAATATTACAGTGTAGGCTGAGTGCGCCGGGAAAGCCGTCGCTCAGGAGGTGAGGCTTGAGCCTTGACGGGAATGACAATGTGGAGTCACAGGAAGGTGAGCCTGCACAAGGGGAAGTAAGTGTGCTGGGTTTCCAGGAGGAACACCAGACCTGTGTGGCGGGAGTTCGGGGAGGCAGGGGGTGAGGTCAGGGAGGTGTGCAGGGTGACTTTGTTTTGAAACGCAAAGTGTGACGGGCTGTGATTGGCTGTCAACTTGACTATGTCTGGACCGAACTACAGTGCAGAAGTGGAGGGCGCACCCGGGAGAGATTTCCTGTTTGGTTTGAAGTGGGTGAACCCACTTCTAGCCTGGACAGTCGAGCTAGGAAAAACACACATCTTTGATCTGGATCTCTAGCAGTGGAAAGCAGGGAAGGCACGCCTCTCATCTGGGACACACTTGCTGCTGGAAGCCTACATAAGGACGTAGGAGAAGGAACTGTTTGCTCTCTGCCTGCTTGTCCTCACCTTGCTAGCACATTTGTTCCTTCCCTGGCATTGGAGCCTGCTTCTTCAGGGTTCCAGAATATACAGAAGACGCTGTGACATCTAGTCCTGTGGGACTGAGCAGCTACTGGATTCCTGGACTTTCTGTTCACGGCTAGCCATTGTCAGATTAGCTGGACTGCAGCCCGTAAGTCATTCCAATAAATCATATATGTGTGTGTGTGTGTGTGTGTACATGTATATATGTACATACACATACATATGTACATATACATATATATGCTTATATATGGAGAGAGAGAGAGAGAGAGAGAGAGAGAGAAAGAGAGAGAGAGAGAGAAAGCAATTCATTCCATAAGCTCTATGACTCTAAAGAGTCCCGACCAATACACAAAGGAAGTCCACTGCAACTTTTTAGGAGTGCCACTGAGTGGCTTAGTAGATGAAATTCTCCCCGCCCCCTAAAGTAATGAGAATGGGCTGTGAGGAGATGCGACGGATTGAATGGTGGCCTGAAAAGATAGGCCTGCATTCTAATCCCTAGAAGCTATAAATGTGAACTTAGTTTTCAAAAAGCTTCTTTGCAGACCCAGATAAGAATTTCAAAACGAGATGACTCTGGATTAGCGGGTGGTTCCCAAATCCAGTGACAAGCGTCCTGATAAAAAACAGGACATGGTGAAGGTGAAGGAACAAGTCCAGGAACGCTCGCAGTCACCCGATCTGGCGGCTACTTTTTGCCAACTTTTCACTGACCCGAGTCATCTGGGAAGAAGGAACTTCAGTTGGGGAGTTACCTTCATTAACTCGGCCTATGGACTCATCTGTGGGACATCGTCATGAGCTACGATCAACATAGGATGGCCACCCCACCATGTGTAGTGCCTCCCCTGGGCAGGAATCCTGGGCTCTATGAGAAAGCAGGCTGAGTCAGCAGTGGAAAACAAGCCAGTGTTCCCAGCTCCGAGTTCCTGCCTTAGTCGCTCTCAACAATGGACCGGAAAGTAGACGATGAAATAAACCCTTTTCTCGTTAAGTCGCTTCGGGTTGTGGTGTTTATCAGAGTGATCCAAAGCAAAACCAGACTAGGACTTGAAAAGGATCACAGAAGTGTTCTAGATCAGGGGAGGTCCTCCAGAAACAGGACCAATAGGAGTGTGTGTGTGTGTGTGTGTGTGTGTGTGTGTGTGTG
>NC_022024.1:36163709-36164341 GCF_000317375.1 Microtus ochrogaster
CACACCTTAAAATTATTTCTTTGCTACTTTATAACCTTACTTTGACTACTGTTAAGAATTGTAGTATAAATATTAATATGCAGGATATCTGATAGTGACCCTCAGAGGGGGTAAGACCACTGACCTCTAGGGGACCTGCTAAAGCCTTCAGACATCTCCACCCATTAGCTAGCGATCTGTCAAGCAGTGTCGGATCCTATGGACTCCATGGTCCAAGTGGAAGTGCAGTTCCCACAACTGCCTGGACTTGCTTCAGTGCCTTCTTGGTTTGTGTTGTTGGGGTTGCTCAGCAGATGCAAGGGAGAAACATATTGTGGGGGTGGAGAGGCATACATTATGAAGAACAACCTGCTTTCCTCAACGTCAATCAATTTAATCTTATCCAAAATCATTTTGGGCCCTTAGGGATGGAACATCTGGGTAGAATGTAGCAGAGACAACCAGCCAAAGAGAAAGCTCAGGAGAGAGTTGGGGCACAAGAAAACTGCCGGTTGTGGTTGGCGAGGGCTGCTGATAACTCGGGTACCACTGAGAGGTTGAGCTGTAGTTAAGGATGGCAACATGATAGCGTTGTATTCAACTACAGTAGTGGTTAACTGTATTCAGCTACTGCAGTGGTTAACTGTATTCAG